>NW_007729099.1:156475-190162 GCF_000696425.1 Galeopterus variegatus
AAAAAAAAAAAAAAAAAAAAAAAAAAAAAAAAAAAAAAAAGGAGAGTGCATGAGAGTCTCTCTCTTCTCCGTCATTTTCTGCCATGTGAGACCCCTGGGTCACTGTCGCCACCACCAAGACCCTCTCCAGATGTGTTCCCTGGGCTTTGGACTTCTCAGCCTCTGAAACTATAAGTGATAAATTTTTTCTTACAAATTACCCAGTTCCAGGTATTTTGTTATAAGCAACAGAAACAGACTAATACATGTGTCCTGTAGATCCTGGCCCTCTGTGGCCTCCAGCTGGGAAAATAAGATAGAAGACCAAGGGAGAGGAGAAGAAAAGGCAACCTAGAACATTCTGTCCTCAGATGCAAGGAGGAAGCACAACTGGCAGCTCTTTCAAAGCTCCCTTCTCCTTGTCCTGGGCAGGCTTATTTCTTAAGGCTCTGTAACAGGGGGACCCCACAATAAATTATTCTTGGTTTGCTCAGGATATACATATGGAGCTGTATCCATTGCCAGTGCCTGGATCAGACACCAGCCCTGCCCAGCCCTGTCCTTGATCTCAAAGGGGAGTGGGAAGGAAGACTGCAAACAAACAGGGATGTTGGGGCCCTGAGGAGGGAAGTGATTGGTTGAGATTTCCTGGGCTGTAACATGTGACTGGAAGAAGCTAAAGCCTGGTAGACAGGGTGGAAAAAGCATTTCAGGCAGGGGAGAACAGCATGAGAAAGTTCCAAAATCTTGGAAGCATGGAATATAGTCAGAAAGTGGTGGTCAGGTGTGGCTGGAGCCAAGGGGCAAGTTGATTGCAGGTATGAGATGGAATAGGATGGGGCCACATTTTAAGGATCTTGGACACTGTAATAGTATCTGGGAGTCCAACAGCTCCCATCCTTTCTTCTGCCATGGCTCATCTAAGCCAGGAGGTCCTGTGGACTTGCCTGGGCTTATAGGATTTTAACTCCCCTTCAGACTGCAACCAAGCAAGAGGGATGTCATTACCGGACAGCCTTGTATCTGCTCTAACATATAGAAAGACAGCATGCTGAAAACTCCTGTTCTGGGCCATTACTATTTCCATTAATTTATGCTAATTACTTGGTTATTCATAATAGACCCAAACTCTCCTGTATGTCAGGTCACTGCTACTGGTGACTCTGTTGAGGCGCATCCACAGAGGAGTTACTGCAGGTTGTTGATAGGAAGTGACATGGATAGTTTTAGCATTTTTTTTTCCAGGCTCCCACAGAACTATATATGGTTTCTTGTCATTAGCATATTGAACTGTAATGGTTTGTTTATGTCTTGTCTATGATTTACAGCCCCCAGGAGCATGCCCAGAGTGATAGTACCTTTTTGTCTGTAGCACCCAGCATAGTGCCCCAGTACACAGTAAGTGCTCAATGCTTGTATGGGTTCTAGTTGCATTTGTGTTAGATAATGATGGCAGATTGGAGGGAGATTACATTTAAACCCAGAAAGATCTCAATAAGGATGTAGTTGCTATAGATTTGAAGAGAATTATGATGGGCTAGTGGGAAGGGGACTGATTGAAATGATAACTGGAGGGTAAGGGGTATTTGGATGTGGGAAGATAGAAAAAGGAAGGACTTTCTAAATGACTAAGTTTCTGGTGTGGATAACTAAATAAGGAACACAGAAAGAAGACAAAGCGTGGGATAGATTTTGGAGCCATGTGGCCACCATGTTGCCAGTGGATCAAGAGAAGCAGCAGGCCATTGGGCAGATGGACCTGTAGAGGGGTCTGGCCATCCAGGTGAAAGCAGTATTTGTGGACATGGAGCAGGGCAGAGTGCTACTGTGCCCCTTCAGGGAGAGCAGACTGAGTGAGACAGAATCTAGGACAGAACCCCAATGAACTGCAACATGTAAGGAACGGAAAGAGGGAGGAAAGTTCACAAGAGGCGGGAAGTGACTGGGATGGGTGCTGTCACAGTATCATAGAAACTGAGGGGAGAAATATATTGGAAGGAAGCGATGTGGTCAGGGGACTGCAGGGCTCTGAGGGCCAGACCCAGTGAGGACTCTGATGTGACCTATGGAGTTAGTGGCCTGGAGGTCATTGGTCCCCTGGCAAGAACAGCTAGTTGGTCCACGGCTTTGAAGATGTTTTCTTGGAGTGGAATTGAGTCCTCCAACACGATGCAGGGATAGCAGGTGCTATCCAAAAAAGAGAGCTGGAGAAGAGCAATTGTAGCCATTGTGTGGCTGTCCAGCCATTGCCTTGCTCCCGCCCTGACGGGCCTGGGGGAAGAGTGGCCGATGAAAGTGTTCTGCCCAACTTACCAGGCCTTTATGTAATTATCAGTATTATTTCTCCGCAAACTCCCTCAAGAAGGCTGGTTGTGAAAGGAACATAAGAGAGGAAAATAGCTAAAGGGGACATGAGGCTGAGAGTTAAACATGGGGGTGGCTGTAGCGTGTTCAGCTGCCTACATGCAGATCGGACACAGGGAGGCTTTGTGCCTGTGAGGACAGAGGGTTTGTGGATTCCCGATAGTCACCTCTGTTGTGCAGTGCAGATAAATTTGGTCTCAAGGGGAATTTGCTTCTGTACACTGCCATCCTCACTTCTGCCCGTTAGAGGACTTTGTTTCTCATGGCTTATCAGCAGAGCACTGTATTTTGTTACTGCCTGTCTTGTAGCAAGACCACATTCATTTTGTTTTCAATTACCGGGGTGTACTTTGGAAGGCCTTATCTAGCAGAGACACAGCTGGCGTCATTCCGCGTGGCATTTCTTTGCGGTCCTGCAGGAGCCTCCTGTGGTGCTGGCCAGGCTCGCATCTGTGCTGTGCCCCTCAGCGAGGTGGCCTTCTCTGGGCACCCTGGCACCATGGCAGTCCATCACCTAATCACACACCCATCCCCAGGTGCTCACCTCCTACCTTCTGAAAGTTTACTTCTTCCATATTGAGACACAGATGCCTCAGAGGGCCCTGGATGGAAAAGCAATTGCTACAGAGCCGTCAGGTACTAAAATCATACAAGTGCAGCTAATGTGTCCACTTCTATTTCCTGAATTAAAAAGAGAAACCCAATAAACAGAAGTAATTGCTGAGACTCCTGCAGTGCTGAAGCTGGAGCCATCTGTGTGAGGAATTCCGGGGTCCTGCCTTGGCTCACAATGCACAGGTCTCTTCCTGGTGGCATTCAGGTGGTGGGGGGACAGCCAGCTGGTGGCTGTCATCTAGTTGCACCCTGGGCTTTGGAGAAGGTGGCCTCAACCCTGGAGCAAATCCATTTGAAACAGATAGAGTGGATTCATGACGCCTTTGTAGGCCTCCAAGGCAAAGAGAATAAAAAATAAGAATATTTGTGGACACAAATCACCCAGGACACAAGAGAGGCATTTCTCTTCTGTTTTGCCCTTTTCATCTCTTCTCCCCGTGAAGCTTTCCATTTCTTCCTCTTTCTGCCCTGATTTCACCCCTGCCCCTCCCTTTGTCCTTTCATTCATTCATTCACTCTGCACCATCTGCTGTGCTGCTTGCTGGAGATACGACAGTCAAGTCAACAAGATGATGAAATAATGACAGATACGATTAGGTTCTGTGAAGGCAAGAAGCCGGTTTCAGTGATGGAATGAAAGGGACAGGGTGGCGAGGAGTGGCATCTCTGAGATGGAGACATTTAGGATGAGAAGGAGCCAGGCATGAGAACATCTGCAGGGGCAGGGTTCAGAGGGAGCAGCAATCCCAAGGCCTCCCAGGAGGCATGATTTTGGAATCGTCTAGGAACTAAAAGAGGCATCGAGGGTGGGGATTAGGAGGGGGAGAGGAGCAGGTAGAGGAGGCTGAGAGAGGCGAGGCATATGCACCTGCTTTTTGGATCTCATGAAGAAGTCCATTGTCTTAGTGTTCTTTGCCTTCTATACTCATCCCTGGAGCTGGGTTTTGATCAGTCTGCCCTAGCACTCTCTGCCCTGGTGTATGAGGGGCAAGAGGCCCCTTGTTTGATGGCATCAGCTCATAGACGTGGGTGTTGATTTTACTTGAAACCATGCTGAGCTCCAGTCTTGTGTCCTTTCTCTGCTTCTTGCCCAGCAGCTTGGGAAGAGGGAGTTCTTCACCTTCTCCCAAACTAGGAGCTTGGCCCGTGCTGGGAGGCAGATGCCAGAAGCTGATGAGGTGTTCTGGGGCAAGGAAAGGGGTGGCACATCTGGATCTGGAGTAACTTGTGTGGGGCCCGGAGAGAGAAGGGTTTCCTGTGGCAGGTCGCTAGGATCGATCTGTGAGAACAGCTGAAACTCCCCCACACCAGGCTTGTACCAAGCTTGTTGGCTTCTGCTGGCTCTGGTTATCTGTTTTATTGTTTGTTTTTGGCAGCTGGCTGTCATGGGGATTTGAACGCTAGACCTTGGTGTTACCGACACCATGCTCTAACCACATGAGCTAACCGGCCAGCCGCTTGACTCTGGTTTTCTGAATCACGTCTACTTATGAGGTTGTTTGGCCAACCTCCTAAACACAGCTGAGTGCCCTTGGGAGAATGCTAGAGCCCAGATGCTCACTGGAGAATGCCTACTTTACTTAGTGATTCAAGAAAGCAAAACTGTTTTAAAAGCAGTAAAGTTTGTTCTTGTCCTGGGCACTCTTCTGCCGCTGGTCACTGAACTAAATCCTACGGCCCCACAGCAGCCCGTTGTACGCTGCTGCTGATCATGATAGCAGATGAGCACTCACGAATGCCAGGTGTCAGCCAGTGTGCTAGGGGTGTTAGGTGGGTCATCTCCTAGGAGGTAGACAGTGTTCATAGTTCCATATTGTAGACAAGGAAAGCTAAAGCAGAGAGGAGGGAGTGGCTTGCTCCAAGTTACCCGGCTGGGAAAGAGTGGAGCTGGGATTTTACTGCAGGCAGTCTGACTCTTAGCCTTGGTGCCTTCCTGCCTGCTGATGAGGAGTTCCTGAGAGGCTAAGTGACTTGCCCTTGTCTACACAGACAGCAAGGGCTGGAGACTGCGCTTCACTGTGAGTCTTCCTACTTAGAGTCCGAGGTGCTCTCAGCCTTCCCTGAGCTAGCTCCGGCCTCTCAGTGTTCTCGGGGCCCCTGATGGCCCTCCTGCGGTGGCTCCCATATCCCATCCCTAGACCAGTACCAAACAGGCTGTGAAGAAGTCACTCAGAGAATTTAAAATTGAAGAATCTGGGGTACTGCCACCAAGATTCTGATATCAGGAGGTGAGATATTTTGTTTTGAAGTCAGATTTGAGAACCACTGGCCCAAATGCTTACACCGTGAGTAATGGTTTGCACGCCAGGATGTCTTCTGTGTCCCTTTTATAGACTTTTTTGTGATTTTTATCTGTGTAGAATTGGCTACTCCTCCTTCTGTGACCCCATGCAGGTGCTATTGTGCCATATGTAGACTTTAGCACCTGCTCACTTCCCTAGCCAAATGCTCACTGAGGACAGGTACTTTTAAATTATTTCATTCATAGCTTCTGCCATATAGTGAATATACTGTAATGATTCATGGGATTAATGAATATTTGAAAGGATATATTTATATGTATAAAATGTCATATGTTTGCATATGAAGTTAACTGTTCTTTCCTGGTAGAAACTGTGGGGGATCTTAATGGGGTTCTCATGCTCAAATTTTAGCCATTCATATGAGAACACAAATGCTGGGGCCTTGCATCTAATAAATACACTAAGAGTTGTTTTTCAGATCAGAGGGTGGCTCTCCACTAATTCATTCATATACCCTCGCCAAGACTCCATGGAAATTGTGACATGGGCCTGGAAGGTGGTGGCTACCTCTCCTGGCCAGGTGGAGGGAGACCTTCGGCCCAGAAACTCTTGACTGAGCACCTGCAGCAGCCTCCCTGTGCTGGCCAAAGGGATGGGTCAGGCCATCTCTGCCCTCAGAAGTTCACAGTCTCATAGGAAAGACAAACCCAGACACAGAAATGTTGACTCAGTGGTTAAGTGTGAGGAGGGAGGTCACTCAGACAGGGGCTCTGAAATCCCGACTGAAAGGCGGGGCACATCCAAGCTGTCCCTGTGTGACCTCCAGCAAGTTAGGCTCTGGTCTTCTTCATCATAAAGTAGGGATTAATAGTACTTGGCATATGCAGATGGTAAACACTGACAAATATTTGTTGAATAACCGAAAGCTGAGACATTGTTTAGGAAGAGCTTCCCCGAAGAGATGTCTGAGTTTTGTTTTGAAGAAGAACAAGTAAAATCTGCCCAGGAGAAGAGGGACATCTCAGATGGTGGGAACTGCAAGAGCAAAGACCTTTGGGGGGTTGGGGGGGAGGTGTGTATGAGAGAAGCCGCTGGAAGTTCATTTATGATCAAGGCATAATGTTTTAGGTGGTGGAGAGCCACAGTTTGAGGGTTGGAGGCACGGGCTCTACTGAGCATTTTGAACTTGATTCCAGAATTGAGGGTGTCCACTGAAGGCTGTTAAACAAATAGGTGCATGATTGAGCCTGTGGTTTACACATGGTCTATGTACAGAGAGAGGCTCCGATCTCCTCAGCTGTGCATTGATCAAGCCTGGGGTCTGTTCCTATGTGCCCACTGCTGCAAAATTATGTGCAGATTATTGTCCTTATGTTCCTTTTAGCTACCAGTGGAAGTTCAGGAGATGAGTGCCTTGGGGCCTGGACCCCTCAGGGCCTGTCAGCTCTGTGGCCAGTATCCTAGGGTCTACTGGGGGATGAGAAGGAATCATCAAGCAAACCCTAATCAGATTTCTCAGTCAGGCATCTGCCTAGCCCAATTTAGATCATCATACATAATGCTCAGCTCAGAGAGCTTGTGATGGTGGCGAGATTAGCTCACACTTTGCATTTGCCCTGGGAGTTTACACAGCAGCAAGCCTGTTTGTCAGCTAATGCTCCGAAGTTTCCAGCCCCTATGGGGACCACATTTCCAGCTCTGTTTAATGTTTTATTCAAACACAGCAAAAAAGAGGTACAAAGATGATGCCAAGGTAGAAGCTTCTACGATTGGAAAGCTAGCATTGGGGCCCCTCCCAGTCTTGCCCTGTGACTGCATCTCTCATTTCCTGGATCCAGCCCAGAATTTTCATTTCTAAAGCAGGAATTTGAGAAAGCCCCAGTTTTTGAGCAGACCACAGTCCCCTGTTGATTGATGCTTCTAGTCTACCTTACTCTCCATTGTGAATAGAGTGGAAGACCCTAAGGTGGGTCCCTCTGTGTCACTACCCTCCTCAAACAGTGGCTCTCAGTGCTTGTGGTTCTGCATGCCCTAGTTCCAGGCCAGCCTGTCCTCACATGTCCTCACACACAGCGGACTAGAACATTCCACACCCTGTCTTCAATGTCTCCTCCTCCCCGTGTTAACTTGTGCAGCTGCACCTACCTGGAATGCCTCCCTTCTCTCTGTTGGGAATCTTGTGTGTTCTTCAGTGATACTACCTCCTCCATTAAGCCTCTTTATTTCTGCTGGTTGACATCCTTGTTTTGCACCCTGTGTTTTGGGGCTTGTGTTAAAGTTGTTTGTGAGGTTGGCACTCTAGGCTGGAAGATCCTTGCACCTATGATCTTGAGGTCACCTTTATTTACCATCTTTCTCCCCAGTGCCCAGGCCAAGACCTCACAGGCAGCTTGTGACATGTACATAAAACTGGATTCAATTCCTAGCCAAGCCTGATCAAGCCATCCACTTGGTCACACCTTGTTTCAATTTTTCATTGTGAAGACCAAGATAATGAACAGTTCATTCATGGCCTTTTTGTGTTTTTCCATTATCCCAGTGCCTCAACTCTGGGGGTTTCTATTTTGAGATTGTGCTTATCAAGTGTGGGAAGGAGCAAAGCTGAGGAGGGGGAATGAGGCCTCCTCTAGCTCTGAGCTGAATATTCTGGAACTACTGACTTATCTGGTTTTCTTTCAAAGCAAAGGGGGTCTTGGCCATAGCTGGAGATGTCCATGTGATGGCAGAGGGAATTCTGCCAGGGAATCAAACGATCCTTTGGAGCAGGAATTGTAAGCCCTGAGGTTTAGGAAACTGGAGATTTCTCTGGGCTTGGTATTGCCTCCTGTGAAATGAGGATAATAATGTATAGCTCAGGGTCTCTGAGATATAAGATAACTCAGGTAATAAGCCCGTTGCTTCAGAGAGTCAAATATGTCTTTTTCCTTATCCACTCCACTTCACCCCAGTCATCACTAATGAGGGCAGACTTACAAGCATTGTTATTGCAAGAGCTAATATGAATTGATTATAGCACCTTACACTTGGATCTTTCTGTTTGCTTTACAAAGTATGTTATACTCAGCTTGGCAAGTGCTATGTGCCTGGTGGTCCTTGCTAACCAGACTGTGCAGAAAGGTACGGAGAAGAATAACAGGGTGCCAGAGGGCTGGGAAGCTGGGCTCTGCCCCTGCTAGATCAGCTGGATCCTGCTCAGCCATTCAGTGACTGTGTGACCTTGGGCAGGTGATTTAGCTTTTCTGAGCCTCAGTTTCTTCACTGTAAAATTGAGATACTAACAGTCACTTAGTGGCATTATTCTGAGGACGAAATGAGAAGGTTCCTGTGAGCCTCTGTTGCCTGGCGTCTAGTGAGGGCACAGTTAACGTTAGGTGCAGCAGGGTGGGAGGGCAGCAGGGCTGAGCCCTCAAGGACCACGTGGTCCAAGGGGGAAACAGCATCACGCGTGTTAATCCTCACAGAAGCCCTGTGAAGTAGGTGGGGCCAGTCCTTATTCATCCCTCCTTTTTAGCAAAGTCAGGAGACTGCCCCACGTCTTATCACTGGCAAGGCACTGAGTTGGGCTTGGGTCTTCTGCCTCATGCTCTTGCTATTCGACCTCGGGAAGTAGTCTCTACTGGGGATAAAGCAAGGCAAACGGTCTGCTATGATGCTATGAGAGATTTAGGCTGCTGCTGGGAGGCATTTTGGGTTGTAAAAGTGGTTAGAGAAAGGGGTGTCATGAGAGGGTGATAGGACCCCCTCCCTAAGAAACAAGTAGTTCCCAGGGCTCCAGGATTCTCTGATAAAGCAGAGAGGAAACTGGGGTGACCCTGCCGGTCTGCCAGCTCTGGGAGCCTGTAATTCACCTGGGTGACAACTTAAATGTGTAAGTTAACTAATTGGTGGCATTATGCCCTATTAAAGGAGAGCAAATGACTGTGCCTTTTCTGAGACAAAATCAGAGTTTAAATCAGATGCTCTCAGAGGAATTCAGAGCTGGTGCCTTTATTTTTAGATCAAATGGGGAAAAGGGAATAGATATTTTATTTATTTTTTCACTGGATATGGCTAGAAACCAGTCCGTTTATTTTTTCTAACCCACTGTGGATGTGTTTCTTAGCAAGGTGAATATGGATCCTATCTTTTTTCATAATCCCTTATTTGTAATAAAAGCCTATTTTTAATATGGTTGGAAAAATAATGTCAGAGTTTAAATAGCATGAAAGGCCTTAGACATGCTCCATAGGCAGTCATTTATTGATTAGTTTGGAAATGGAAGTCACCATTTGGTATCCAACATATTATCCTTTTCTGAGCACCTGCTCTTCTGGGCCAGGTGTTATACCAGTCCCTAGGGGTGCAGAGGGGCATCTAGCCCTTTATTAAGGTTATGCTGAGCTCCTACCCCATGCCAGACCCAGAGGATATAATGGTTTACACAACAGAAAAGATCACTCCTCTCATGGGTGTGCTTTCTACTGGGAGAGATAAACAAGAATGTATCTCTGGTAGGCCAGCCCTGAGGTGGGTAGGTGGTAGTCTGGATCTAAACAAATTGCGTTTGTTATTTCTGCCCACTTCCCACCCTCAGGATGCAAGACTGGTATGAGGTGGCCTCACAAATCATACATCAGAGAAAGGTGAGCCGGTTGGGCTGGGACTAAACTCTGTCATCCCCCACCCTCACTTCCCCAGGACTCTGTAGAGAAAGGAACTTGGGCTTCTGAGTTTGATTCTTGCTCTGGTATTCAGTTATGCAAAACGTTAAACCATGTGGCCTCTCTGAGCCTCAGCCTCCTTAAATGTGAGCTGTGAATAATGATGCTTCCTCGTGGGAAGGTATAAGGATTGACTGCAATTGCGATCAAGTGCCTGGTGCATACCAGATGTCGCCAATGGGAGGCTTCCCTTCTTTACCCCCAAGGAGATTGTGCCAGCAGCGGTACTTGCGTGACTAAGAGTTGGAATTGTTGAGAAGTTCTTTCACTTGTTCCACAAAATGTGTGTTTTCCATGTGCCAAATATGGGAGATTGAGAGGTAAATAGACAAATATCTTGTTCCCCTGGAACTCACATGCTAGCAGGGGAATAAATGGCAAACAATTAAACAAATGGATCAGCTGATTTCAGGGCAGTTTCATAGCAGCTGCAAGATGGTCAATGGGGGCTTCTTGGAGGAGGTGTCCTTCCCATTGAACCAGGTGGTGAGACGGGCTTGGGTACAATGGCCTCAGAGGTTCATCTTCTCTCTGCTCATCTGCCAGGGCCTTGGAGGTGGTTTCCTGAAGGGAGGCAGGGTCAGGTGCATTTCTCTCTCAACCTGTGCTCTTTGAGGCCCTTCCATCTCCCTTGGGCTCACCACCACACCTTTTCTGACCTGTGCAGGCTCCACTTAGAACAGGAAGTCATGGGGACTTCCCTGGCTTTCTTCTTTCACACCCCATTTGGAAAGCTTTTTGGTTGATTTTCTCTCTTTCCCTGCCTGCCTCCCTGCCCCCTGCCGTCGTCGCTATCAGAGATCTCTTTTCCCTCCCCCTCCTCATTTCTCTCCACTGGCTCACACCAAACACATTTCTTCTTAAAAAGACTCTTCAAAGCAAATGCTTGGGGCTCCCCTTCATCTTATCTTTGAGCCCAACAGCATTTTTGTGGAAGAATTTTTTTTTTTAAATGTGTTTTAACATTAAGGGGAGTTTTAAACTTTTCCTTTCAAGCTCTCCATTTTCTTTCCCCTCCTTTCCAAACCCCTGCCTTTCTGCCCTCCCCAACCTCCTTACACCTCTTCTCCCAAAGAGTGTTTTCTGTTCTTTCCTTATCTGTTGCTCTCCTCTCCTCTTCATCTCCTGATTCCCACCTGCTCCTCTTGCATTTTCCTCCCTGGTTTTCCCTTGCCCTCACTTTCTCTCTCCCCACGCTGGACTCCCTGAGCTCCTTAACCCAGCTGTTGCCACAGGCTGTTTTCTAAACGAAGGGTCCTCAGGTCTCCTCCCAACCTGGGATTCCTTTGAAGATGCCTTTGATAGTGTGGGATGGCCCCCAGCAGACCTGTACCACAGGACACCTATTTTCCCACTAGCTAAAGTTGCCCTGATTTCAAAGAAAGCAAATGTTGTCTTTAACTCCACATGGTGGATTTTCCCTGGGAGGAATTTCTGTACTAAGAAAAAAGTACACCCAGCATTCAATTATTGAGGGGCAGATGCTTCTGTGTGAGGTTATTCATTTACCTCCGTTGCCAGAGCAAGCCGTGTCCAGCCTTCTCTTAATTCATTTCTCTAGTCTCCGGGGATTTGCTCTTTTCTGTGAGTTACAGTTCCAGCTTTTGGGTGCTGCTGATGAGTTTCTGGCAGAGAACATGATGTGAACTTGCAGAAAAAGAAAGCAGGTGGGTTGTGGTTGTACTCTTATGTCTTCAGACCCGATCACAATCCCTGTGTCTGCCCCATCTACCACCAGCACCACGAAGGCCTGTTAACAGAACACTGGAGAAGGGGCAGCAAGGTTCTTGGGATTTTGTTGGCCTGCATTGGCTGTTGCTGCACTTCATCCCCTGCGTGCCATGTATTAGCTCCACATGTTTGTGAGCATCGTTTCCCTTGCTTTCCATGCCAGACTTCAGCCTGTCCTTCCCCTGCAGCTGATTGTATTGACAAGAGTATCATTTTGGGTTATTGCCTTTTCTGATGAAATATTCATCTTTCTGAGGACTTAATAGGTGATGGAGTCTTATAGTCAATTTTTTTTTAATTTCTTTTCATTTTTTTTTTTTGCAGCCGGCTGGTACAGGGATTGAACTATGGACCTTGGTGTTATTAGCACCCACTCTAACTAACTGAGCTAACTGGCCAGCCCTTTTATAGTCATTTTTAATTATTGATGAAAAGTGTACCTTTCTAGTAACATAAGTAATTGTATATGCATATGTGTGTACACACATGCACATGAACAAACACAGTTATCACTGGGAGCTGGTCAGGATTCTGAGCCTTTTCATTAGCATATTTCAAGCTCACTTTAGCAGGGTATAAATGTCTACCAGACCCCCAAGGGTCTTCAGCTTCCAACTCCTGTCACACTCTCTTATCGTGTTCACTAAAAAGGAGAAAGCAGGACTCCTGCCTCTACTAGTTTAGGAGGCACCTAAGTAGAGTGGCTGGCTCTGAGCCTGGTCAAGATGACCTTGATGGCAAATGCAGAAGGGAATTGAGGACATACTGGCCATTCATGTGATTAAGGAACAGGATCTTTCTTACTTGAAGACAGATAAAACGTCATTGTGGGAGTTACTGGGTGATTTTCATTTTAGAGGCTTATAAAGCAAGAGGGTTGGTGGTTTTAATGGTTGCTACCTTAGATTAATTCAGTTGTTAGGAGGACAGGGTAAATGTTTAACACTTTTGGCATTCCCCTGGGTTTGATACCCAGGCCCAGAACTTTCTTTGTATAGCCTTAGAATTAGCATAAGTGTGTAAAAAATAGATGTGGGGGAGTGCAAGCCTTTATTCTTATTACAGATAGATGTTAATTTTATTGTGAGTTTGGAACAAATGATGTATTTTCCCCAAAGGAGTCACTGCTTACTGCTTGTCATTAAAGTGTGTGTGTGTGTGTGTGTGTGTGTGTGTGTGTTTAGGTGTATCTACATACATATATCCAAATCTTTTTTTAATTTTTTTTTTTTTTTTGACAGCTGGGTGGTACGGGCTTCTGAACCCTTGACCTTAGTGTTATCACACCACACTCTAACCAACTGAGCTAAGCAGCCAGCCCTACACATCTGAATCTTACTCATCCCAATGGATGATAGTGAAGGAGATTGATGGAGCTGGAAGGAATGGTTTAGGAGCTTTTTGAGCAAATTCTATAAGCCAGGTGCTCTGCAGAGCACTTTACATGGATTGTCTGCTTTATTATTTGACAACCCAGTGAGATAGCTCTAATTATTTTTCTACTTCAAAGATAAAGCAGCTGAGGTCACGTAGAATCAAGTAACTTATTCAAGGTCACATAGTAATGGTGAAGTTGGGATTAGAACCTGGAGTCCGAACTCTTAACTACCATGCTGTAGGGACTGACAATAATGATTAATAGAACAATTCACCAATTCAACAATTCCTGGTAGTGGGTAGATCAAACATAACATTTAAAATCCTCTATACTATTCCCTGTCATAACTATACACTCTGCACTAGGTAGCTTGCATGTTAATTATAAAGTCAAGACATTTGTACTTACAAAGGGGTGGAATCATGTACAGTTCCAGTTATATCATGATTTTGCTCAAAAGCCTCAGTTTCCTCCTGCCTATCAAACCTTTTATTGTGGCCTTTGGTCCTTTAGTCTCTTGTTTTCCCTACCCACAATTTCTACGTCTTGTACTACCCCTTTGCCAGAGCCCACCTCCAAACCCTCTTTTCTATAAGCCTTTCTTCATGCCTGGTATAGGGAGTAATTTCTCCCTTTTTATAACTCTCATTTCTATAGTAATTTGTCATTTTTCTCTCTTGTGACTTCTGGCACCTTTTATAATTGTATAAGCTCCTTGAGGGTAGGACTAAGTTGAAGATTTCTGCAGAATGAGTGGGAATTAGCTCTGCAAAGGTGTGTGGTGGTGGGGTTGGGGGCGAGTGGAGCCTGTAATGTTGAGGAGACAGAACATGTGAGAAGGTGGTGGTGGCCTCGTCCCCCGGCAAGGTACTATTCCCTGAGTGATGTCCTCTTCATGGGGCACCCTTTATCCCTTTACTATTTCCTGTGAGCATGTTCTGGACCCCTCCTTTCTGTCTGTCTCAGTCGTTCATTAGAGGACACTGGGGCTGGTGAAAGGCCAGTACTTTCCTGATGTCAAACCAGAATGGTATTTCTTCTCTGACCAATACCAACTCGTGGGTGCTTAGGTCAGCCAGTGAACCAGCTTTGGAACAGAATCTCTGATCAAGGCAAATGCTTTCTTTCCGAATGGGGGCTGCCCCCGCATTCTGGAATGATTTTTTTTAACCTCTTCCCCTCTGCAGACACCTGAATCAGGAATGAGAAGATGAACAAGACTGGGCACCAGAGCGCAGTGCCCATGTGTCAAGACCACTGGCTGCAGAGGACAGCTAGGATGTGGTCTAAAAGAGAGCAACTGATTTGACTGTGGAGTTGGAAATTAGGGCATGTATGAAAAATAATTAGGAATTGTAGCCTCAGGAAAAGATGCCTACAGGGAGATCTAGTAATTGTCTTGAAGCATATGAAAGCCAATTTTACCACTGAGTTAGGTCAGCTTGTCTCTTCCCTGTGGAGAGGAGAGATGTATGTTTAAACTTGGAAAGTAAGGGTTTCGGCTAAATATGCAGTTCTTACCTGGTGCCATGAGCTGTCGTGAAAGTGCTTGCATTGGAATTGAAGGAGTTGTCCCTCTTTCCAGCGGAAAGCTTAAGCAGAAACGGGGAGCTGTCTTAGGTATGCCTCAAGTTTCTCTTTGTCCCAGGACTTGGTCATTTTATTTAACTGTGAAAGGTATCACAGTATGTGCCTTGAGAGTAATCAGTAAGTGGCATAACTTGGTTGTTAGGTTAGACACAGATGCTTTCGAATCTCTTAAAGTAGGTTCAGATCTCAGCTCTTCCTTTTACCAACTTTGTAAATTGGGGCCAGTTACTTATCTTTTCTGGACCTCCGTCCTCTTTATTATAAGATAGTAATACAGGTAATACATACTTTGTGGCATTGTTGTGAGAATTAAATGGTATACTCAGAATTTAGTAACTGTGTAACACATAGATGGTGCTAGATACCTGGTAGCTAGATATTTTGGAAAATATATGTTGTCCCTAGTTATGGAGATTTGATAAATGCACAGATATCTGTGCACTAAGCAGAGCCAGGCTGAAATTTTTAGGATCCCTAAGCTCCGACCTCTTATGCAATTCAAAATAAAAACAATGCTGAACTGCAAAATAAATGCAAGGTAGACCAATCTGTATTGTATCTGATGTTTACCATGATTCTAGTCCATAGCTTGGTGTTGTTTAGTTTTTGTTTTTGAAATATCACAGCTTTAGAAAAATGTTTTTGGTACCCTAAGCACATGTCAGTCTGGAGATGATATGAGCAGCGACTGGATCACAGCTTCAATCTCTTTCAACAAATGGTTCTTGAGCTCCTGATCAATCAGTGTTTTGTTTGTCTGGCTTCTTAAGAAAAAGATGATTTATTAGGATGGCAGGGGCTCATAGAACTGCCAGGGGGGCTTGGACAATGGGCAGAAACTGAGGGCCCTGCTGGAAGCCATACATTGGAAATGGTCAAGTCCTAGTGCTGCCATCTTGGCTGTGGTGCATTTGATATTCAGATTTTCTTTGAGCCACTTTCTGAGGACTTGGAGTTTCCAGAAAGAGGTCTGGTGCTGAGCTCAGGCCATCCACCTGCCCACAGCTATGCCAGGTCTCAGGTGTGAGAGGTATCTCATCCCTTCACTTATGGGATGAAAGGCAAGCATCAGTGGAGACTGCATTCCCACTAACTCTACACACAAATGAGAGGCTGGGGGCTAGATGGAAGGGAGTTAGATAGTGGGTGGGGGAATAAAACAGACAGAGGTCCACTGTGCCCTTGACATTCCAGGTCCTGTGCATCACTTGTGTGATCATCTGTCGTGTACTTAGCTGGTTTATAGTTGCATCGTTGACTTGTCCATGCATTTTTGTCTCTGCAGAGAGCATTTAGGTTGCAGAGGGCAGAGACCCTGGTTTATAAGCTCTGTATCTCCCAGTGTGGCACCAAGTAAATACCTGGTGACTGATTGCACTACCACTTACTGGATTCTGTAGTGAGTTCACCTTCATTACTACAAACACATGTGGATTGGGTGTCCCTGGGATAAGGAGTATGTATTAGAAAGTGGCAGTGTGTGGTGAAGACTAGAAATCACCCCTTGGCCTTGAAAAGTTGGCAGATACAGCTCTGTGATTGCCAGCTGACTTCCAGCACATATATACTATAGGCCTAGGGTCTCTAGTGGAAAGGTTGAAAAATAAAATAAACTCATCCTCTAAATTGCTTTATTAAATAATGCACAGATGACAGGGCATGAAATATTGATACACAGAGAGCTCATCCTCCTGCAGGGGAGAGGAGCCTCTGGATAATTGGTTTTTCTGCTTGGCAACTGAGATAGCTTGGAAATATTTTGTTACTGTTTCCCTCACCATATCAAGTCTTGTCTATTAATGGAGGGATGAACCCAAGTGATTCTTGTTTTCCAAATCCTCATTATCCTGCCATCACTAAGACGTCAAAATAAATGGAAGGGTGCAGTGAATTATAGGCGTTTTCAAATAAATCAGCTTGCTGGATCAGGCACTTCCTATGGCTTGAGTTTGAGGACCATTCTGATGATCTTTTTAAACATCAGTGGAGTATTATTTTGGTTTTTATCTGTCTGTAAGATTTAGAAATGTTGCGAGTTGGGTGTTGAAGTCCAGGGCTACATTATTTGGTGGTAGGGGTTTAAATGAAATAATTGTTAGATTCCTTGAGAAAGCTATTTTATACAAATGAAGTATGAAAACCGGCCTTCAAAAGTCAGACGCTCAGGCCATTCGCTGGCCACAGAGGCAAATTGTCCATGGTGATTTAATATGTAAGACGTGCACTGCAGCAGCAGCTGCTCTGGTACTCTTAATGGAATTTTAAGTCACAGTGACCTTTATAATTGGAGGCACATGGATAACATATGTTGGTTAGAAAGGTATGATGGTAGTGGGGTTGCTGTCTCGGGTGTGAATGGCAATTTAAACTCAAGCATGAGTTTCCCTTTGTAGGAGTTGTTCGCCAAGAAATTCAGCACATCAAGTGCAATAATAGAATGCCAACTGTGTACTGTGTGCCACCGTGAGGTTCTCCTCTCTTTTTTTGTCATTTGTAATTTTTTTGCAACAACTACTTTGGTCCAAGGACAAGTTGAAGCTGTCTGTAAATACTGATAGCTCTCTCAGTTGCTTAAAACTGAGTGGTAGATTTTCCTTGATTCAGCAAACATTGACAAAGCACCTGCTATGAGTTGGGTTCTGACCTTCATGTTGGTAGCAAGGCCTGCCCTTTCATGCAGTGGTTTCAACAAGGCTGCTTTCCAGTTAAGTGCAGCAGACGTCAGTGAGTGCCCTGCTCAGTGGAGTCAGTGGGAGCACAGAGATGCGTGACATCTGTTCTCTGCCTCTGAGGAGCTCACAATCGGGAGAAAGATATGCAGAAACAGTAAAGATATGACCAAATGACTTCTTGTGCATATGGAATTGGATACGGGTCAAAGGAGGGGGAAGAAGGGAGTGTTGGGGCACAGCCAACC
The DNA here is from genome assembly GCF_000696425.1 of Galeopterus variegatus. Classification (NCBI taxonomy): domain Eukaryota; kingdom Metazoa; phylum Chordata; class Mammalia; order Dermoptera; family Cynocephalidae; genus Galeopterus; species Galeopterus variegatus. The sequence continues at coordinate 173,993 of NW_007729099.1, forward strand.
TCTCACCTGGTTCACTGTGGACGTGGTGGTCTTAGAGCACAGTGACTAGTGATAAGATCTTTGCAGTTGCCCACAGGAGGCTCTGAGTCACAGCTTATGGCTCTGTGTACTTATGTGAGTTGCATAGCCTCTCTGAATTTCAGTTTCCTTATCTTTAAAACAGTCATAGTAGTAGCACTTGTGTTAGTCAGCTCGGACTGCTGTAACAAAATGCCATAGACTGGGTGGCTTAAACAACAGAAATTTGTTTCTCAACAGTTCTGGGGATGAAAGTCTGAGATCAGGGAGCCATTGTGGTCAGGTTCTGGTGAGGGCTCTCTTCCTGGCTTGCAAGCAGCTGCCTGCCTTCTTACTGTGCTCGTGTGTGGCCTTTCCTTGGTGTGTGCAGAGAGAAAGAACAGGCTCTCTGTGTCCCTTCTTATGAAGGCAAGAATCTGATCATGGGGGCCCCACCCTCATTACCTCATCGAACCTAATTACCTCCCAAAGGCCCCATCGCATTTGGGGTCATGGCTTCAACATATGAATTTTGAGGGGTACATGATTCAGTCCATAGCAGCACCTTCTTCACCTGGTTCCTTTTAGGTAATGCTTACAGAGAGCCTCTTCCAGTGTCTGGCATGTGGTAAATATTCTGTAAATGTTAACTTCTTTAGTTGCATGGGTCCAACCTCTTTTCCCTGAAAATGATAAGCTCCTCAAGACCAGAGCTGTCCTTTACTTGTGGCTACCTCTATTCAGTGATTGCTGTAATGAGAACATCAGTGAAGGAGGGGAAAGAACAGAGAACATAGATTTTGAGTAGTAGATCTGAATCTCAGCCCAACTGCATCCCAGCTGCGTGCCCCCAGGCAGTAACCAACCTCTCAGAGCCTCAGTGTTTTCCTTATCAGTGAGATGGGAACACTAGCTCGTACTTTGCAGACTTCTGGTGAGGTCTAAATGAGATAACCTGTGTGAAAGTGCCTGCATTTTCTGACATGTGGTGGATGTTCTCTAAATGTCGGCCCAGTGAGATTCCCACACATTCATCTGTGAAGTATTCATGAGCTGGCAGAGTTGGTCAACTTGTGGTCTTCACTCCTAGGATGTGCTGACTCTACACTGCTGTTCATGTGGCCTCTCAAGACCCACTGGGTGTATACCTGGGCAGAGAGCCATTTGATGAGCTTCTTGGTGGGAATTAAAAAAAATAAAGATAAAATCAATCTAATAGAAAGTAGTGACTTAGTTCAAAATTTACATAGAAAAATGAGTTATTTTGAATGTTCTTGGTACCATTAACAAAATTTAATCTGGGATGAAAAGTTATGGGGAAGTAAGCAAGCAAGCAAGCAAGCAAGCAAGCAAGCAAGCAGTCTTGCCTGATGGTGTTTAGAAGTGCACATGAATTCTTCATATAACTGACCCACTCTTCAGAGTTTAACAGCGCACAAGCATTTACATTTCAAACAGGAGGGTCCTCACCAGTGTGTCTTTTTATGGTCTGTGAGGAAAAACCTGAATTTTCTTAAAAACCACTTAAAACACAAAGAAATACAATATATATTAATGAAGATAGCTGTTTGGTATAAATTGCAGATGTGCCATCTGGACCATGGTAGAGGAAAAGGGAAATTGAAAGTCACATTGGCATGGAGTGCCACCATGCTGACTGATTGATTGACCTTGGCTCTGAAAGCATAGAAAGTCTTGATGCCATCTAGTTTGACCATCACAGCATAGCTCTTGGAGGTAGACCTCGGAGTGAGTTCTTCTAGCTGTGTGACCTTAGACTAGTTATTTATTTTTTTAAATTGAACTCAAATTTCTGCATCTATAAATTTGGGTAACGATACCTGCATCACAGGGATGTTATGAGGATTTAATGTGGTGGCGTGCAAGTATGTCACATGCATAGCCCAGTATCCTGCACACGTGTCTGTGCCCAGGCAACGTTGGCTGGTATTATTAGTACTCCTGTTGCATTGCCTAGTAATGCAACAGTTAGTGAAGTATGGAGTTTTCAGAACCTGAAGCAAGATGTTGAGTCATCCTAAAACATCCTTTTCTCAAGGTACTTAAGGAGTTTGCCCTTTTGTAGTTCTTTGAGCCCTGGAGGAGATATTAGGGTTCCAGACTTACCTTAGCCTTCTGTTCATCTTTGCTGCTCTTCCCCAGTGGCCATATCTGCCACTCTTGCCTGTATCACTAGAAAAGAAGTCCCATGGCAGCAGGGGCTTTGTCTCCCACTCACTGCTACATTTCCAGAACCTAAATCAGTGTTCGGCAAATAGATGCTAAATACATACTTATCATTGAATCAGTTCATTGGCTCCCAATCTTTAGATCGTGCATCTGGTTTCCTCCCAGGCTAGAAAGGTCTTTCTCACTTCCCACCTCTTTTCATGAATTTAAAGGCCAGTCGTGGTTTTGAAGCTGTATTTCCTTTTCTCTCTCCATTGAGATCAGCATGATGCATAGATGGAACACTGGACTAGGAGTATGAGACCAGGATTCTAGTTTGAGCTCTGCAGCTAACTTGCTTAGGACTCCTGGACAATTCATCCTCTCCTTTCTGCACCTCAGATCCTCAGCAGTATCATGAGGAAATGGGTTTATGTTGTTTCTGAAAGGAGTCTTCCAGTGCTGACATGGAATAGGTATTAGGGGCAAATCCCAATTTTCTGCTCCTCCTTTCTTATGCCTCAGCCAGGCTCCCTTATTTCCTTCCCATCTCCCTAAAGAAATGACTCCGGCCCCAAGGAAGGCTTTAAATAGTCACTCCTTCCAGCATACCAGGTGTATCTAAGCTAGGGTTTCTCCACCTCGGAATTAGTGACATTTTGGGACAGATTATTCTTTGTTGTGGGGGGTTGTCCTGTACGTTGTAGAATGTTTAGCACCATCCCTGACCTCAACCCACTAAATGTCAGTAGCATCACCCCATCCAGTGCAGCCGTGTGACAAGCAGAAATGCCTCTAGCCATTGCCACGTGTCTCCTGAGGGAGGAGAGGGGAAGTCATCCCTGTTCTAAGCACACATTTTTTCACAGCCTTATTTCAAATAGTATTATAAGAAGAGGGAAGGTTTTCTCAGGAGACTAGAGCAAATGGGAATAGTATATTGATCAGAAGCTTCTTTTTCCCCTCAGGTTGGGGGAAAAGAAAAAAAGAAAGAAAACAACTTTCTTACCAGCTTGAAAGTAAAAAATATAAAGCTAGCCCAAATATTTTGCTGGGGACCTGAATTCACACTGAGATAATTTCATGTATAATATATCACCAAAGATGAAAATCGGGAATGACAACTCTTAGATCTTACCCAGAATATGACAGCTATTGGATCTTATTCTTACATCATGGAAATGGTGCAGCTGTGGCTCTGAATACTTGATGAAAAAGGTAGGCTTTAAAAATCTTCCATCTTGCTCACATCTTAGATGTAGGCAAATCCTGGGGATTTTTAAATACAAAAGCAGTTCAGAGACAGCAACATTTTCTGTGGTGTTGTCAGGATGGTGGTAGTGCCAGGTTATTATAAACAATGCATTTATTATAAGCTTGTTGATAATATTTTATCAACAAAAGTATGATGCTGGCTGTTCTGAGGGAAGTAGAACATATTTGTAAGGCTCACAATTTTGTAGGCAACACAAGACAAAAACTGGTGGAAACATGAATCATAATATAAATCATAACTAAGTGTGTAGATGAAGGTAATGATGATTTTACAGCATAAGCAATAATCATCATTGCAGCTCAAAGAAACAAACGTGAGCTCAGGTTGATAGGAAAGGTGGTCTGCCTTACCTGGAGAGAGAGTTTAGAGGCTTGTGGGGAACATGGGACGTCCTGAACATACTTTATTTAAAGCATCAGGAGGTTGATTATGATCGTGATTGGCTTTATATGAAGAATGGTGTGACAACATACACGTGATATGAAGTGTCAACTCTTAGGCATCTATTCTAGTGGCTTAGAATATTCATGGTAGAGGTGATTCTATTTTAAGAGGCCCTTATTTCCTTGCCTCATGTAACTCTTTCTGAAATTGTGTCCTTTGAGGTATTTTCCCAGTACCAAACTACATTCTCTAGAAATATTCTATCTCCATGAAAGAAAGGAAGAAAAAAGAAGACCCACGAGAGGGCTCCCAGTATCCATGTTTGCTTTCTGAGACCAGCCTCCTTACCCCATCCAGAGCTGACTGGGTCAAGGTGAGCACCCAATTCCGGCCACACCAGTCAGGTATGCCTGATAATTCAGACTTGAGGATTTGGATTTAGGACTAACAGCATGTCAGTCCCTTCACCTGACTGGAGCTGTACATGTCAGCTTTCCCCCATGAAGGGAGGAGAAGCTGCCTGTTTGGCATCTCTGAAGGAGATCCCATCACCTGAGCACCAGGTTATCACAATACCACCCTGTGACATGAATGAGGTTTGCCCACAGGTCTTCTCATAGCTCCAACCAGCCCCTCTTCATGGTCCTGCCCTTGTCACAATGCCCCTGAGACTCCTTCCCTTCTGCGGCACAGCCACCATCCCCTCCCTGGCTGCCTTTGGTGGGGGTGTTCTGTGTAACTTTCACTGCATCCCTTTCGGTGAGATTCACAGAATTTTCCATCTCTAGAGAGCAGGTTTCTGTGGGCTGTGATGTTATGGAGGGTCTGCTCACCCCAGTCACTCAGAGCCTTCACAATAATTATGGTTCAGTGTGTCAACTTGCCCAGGCACGGCTACATTTCAACTGACATGGAATTTTCTATGCCCTAAAACTGTGGTTTCTAAACACAGACCTCTGATGTTCTCTGAAGCACATGAACCTATATTGCTGAAGAGTTCTTTGGATGTTAGCAGCAGAACATAACTCTAGTATCATGGGAAGAATATCCAAAGCTCTTAGAGGCCAAAAGAGGCTGGAAAACCCTGGCTTGGAAGTGGGGAAGGACTAAGGGAAGCCGAAAGTGCTAGGCAGTGAGAGCCGCCGTCTCATCATCCCAAGGGCCCTTTGCCCTGTTCTGCCTTCACACTGCAGAGTCCCTGGAAAGTCACTGGGATTGAATGAACCAGGGTGGGAAAAGGAAGGATCAGTTGGCATCCCTGTCTTTTTAGTGGGGAGTGGACATTTGGAACTCTGCATGACAAAAATGCCCGTAACGTTTTACGTACAGGTTTTAGACCATCTAACACCTGTCCACAGATTCCTGGTTAACCACCTTTCATCCAAAGGAATTTCTGTTCATTCATGTCATTTCAGAGGATAGTGCCCAGGGAATGAGATTGGGACCAAGTGATTAACAGAAAACTCTACAGAGAGCGAAACCACATAGAAGACTTTTTCATGTGTCACCTTTGCATATGTGATGATGAAAGCCCAGCCTAGGGGAAATATTGGGTGAAAGAGGTCCCTTTGTTTCTCCCCTGCCCCAGAATCACCTCTGGGATCTGACTGTATCAAGACAGTACAGTGAAGATGGCAAGAAAAAAAGCAGAGTAAAGCCTGTTAGGAGGGGGGAAATTCTCCAGGGCAGATGATTGCTAAATTAATTACTCAGATGCAGAAATTCAAAAGAAGAATAATTAGCCTGTTAAAGCTAAAAAAGAAGTTATGTTGTTTGCCAAACAATGAAGTACCAAGGATTGGGAACTACTTTTAAACTAAAGAAAACTAATCCTCCTGGAGCACTGCCATCCAGATTGTCTTGGAAGTCTTTACTAAGTGTAGGAAATATAGAATTTGAACAGTGGGGTTGTTTGTTTTGCAAGGAAAGGATGTGTTCTTATGGAGCTCTAGGTAGTACAAACACCAGTGCTGCTGGGACCAGGCAGGCAATTAGTGTAGGAGGAAGGGACTGGGGCAAAACAGAGCGTAGAGGGGAAAGGAGGAAATGACAAGGCAAAGAGGTGGCCACGTGGGATGTAAGCCCACGTGTGGCCAGAGCTGCCAGTGAAGCATAATCCAGAAATTTGCACTGGATTTTTGTATGATGCTCCCTAATTTTTTATTGCTCACAACTCATTTTAAAAGTGCTGTATGGGCTGATCAGAGCACACCTGTGGGCTGATGGGGTCTGCTGTCTGTGGCCTCTGGTGCAGGGTGGCTCCTGCTCTGCTTGTGTTTGAACTCTTGCTCTGTCTCTTCTAGCTCTAGGCGTGTGAGCAAGTTCAATGTCTTCTCTTAACAAGTTTCTCTGTTATCCTGGCTGTAAAATGGGGATGAAATTAACACTCACTTCCTGGGAATGCCGTAAGGATTCCATGAGGTCATGTGTACTAGGTACCTGGTAACTCTCACAGGCCTGCAAGTGCCATAAGCATAGGGATTGACCCTCCTTTATTCAACATCCGAAACCATGCCTGGAATATAGTAGGTACTCACTGAAGGCCAGTGTTTAACAAATAAATGAAGAATTGAATATCAAACTACTTTATAGTAAACTCTGTTCTCCTTTGTGTGCAGGTTTTAGACCCTATAAAACCTGTCCATAGATCCCTGGTTATCAACCTTTCATCCCAAAGAATTTCTGTTTTGAAATCAAAAGTTGTGTGTATGGGGGGGGGTGCTATGGAGATGTGTTTCCATAAGGAATTACGCCCCAGGAGACGCATTTGCAAACTCTCAGTAACATGGAAAGGGATGGGTTGAGATGGTGTTCCTGACCCTGGAAGCCTGTAATAGCAGAGGCCAGCTGTGCACTTCAGGTGAGACCATGTCCAGTGTGTCGCTTGGCTTCTGTAGTAATACTTGGTGGTGGATCTGCCACAGGCCTCCCCACTTCTCGGGGTGCAGAGGCACTTGCCCTGCTTCCCCAGTGCCTGAGCAGCCATAAGCCTGAGGCCCCTTACTTGTGGTGCTGGGCATTTCTACCCTATCGGATGATGCTCTGAAGCTTTGTCACACTCCATCCACTAATGCCACTGCCTGAGACAGTAGCCGCTTAGTCTGTAAAGTTATCAACTTGCTCTTTAGAAGTCAGTTAAAAATCAGTGGCCTGCTTGTCAGTCTCAGTTCAAAAGTCTGGATTTTGACTTGGCTTCAATGAGGAAAACTTGTTAAGAGGAAGTGGGATGGCCCAGTGGGTCTGCCTTTGTGACAGGGGCTTTGGACTGGCATCAAGGGTCTCTTGCCCTTGTTGATTGGACTGGGCTCACAAAGAGGCCAGACAGAGCTTTTGTTTGTCAGAGAAAGGAAAACACCAGGGAGATTTGTTGCCCATTTAAAAAACGATTGGGCATGAAATGGATACTGTTTGAATTACAGAGAAACACATCTTCTCATTAGCTTTTTCAGGATCACAAAAGGCCTGATGGCTGGTTTAGTCCCAGCCAGTGGGAACTGGTGCCAAAAATCTCTGTTACACATTTGCATGGGAAGAAGTATTTGGGGAAAAGGGAATCTTCCTATTTCATCATTTTTCTTCTCCTTTCACCCTGTTCTTTATGGAGTGCTGAGTACTGGCTGCCAGGGTGATGACAGAGGCTAAGTGGAGCGATCGGGTTTCTCATGCAGGGAGTTTTGAGGGTGGAGTCCAGGCTCTCTGAGAGGGGGACTTACTGTGGGGTGGATGGGAGGTGTTGCTGTAGAGAGCAGGGCAGTCTGGCGGTAGAGAGAGCTCACAGGAGGTCTCCTGGGAGTACAGATTAGAGGCAAAGTGATTTCAGGGCTGTGCTTGGGCTTAAAGATGACCTGTAGAGAAATCTGTAGAGGAAAGGGGGCCCAGTTTGGACTGTTGCAACTGTGAGGAATACTAGGGAGGAATCATGTTGGAAAGAGTTGAAGTGAACCTTTACTGAGGACTTGCTAAGATCCATGTTAAGTACTTGACACATTGTCTTATACGGTCCTCCTAACTACCATGTAAGGTAGGGGTCGCCACTCCACTTTGTAGCTCAGAGAGGCTGCATAACTTGCTCCCAACCACACAACACCCAATGAACTGAGCTTAGGTATGGAACTGGCTCTGTCTGGGGCCCAAAGTTAATGCTCCTTTGGCCTTTCCATATAAGCCATATTACACGTATTGGTGAGCTTTTATGAGCAAAGACAGTCTCCAGGAAGTTTGAGATCTGGGTTCTCTGTGTCTTTTTACCTTTAGTTTTGGCAACCTGAGCAATGGCCAGTCAAGTGCTGAAGCAGAGCCTTGGGTCTGTCACAGTGTGGTGGTGATCATGAAGATGAATGCAAGTCTGGAGCTAGGCCAGCATGTTGTTGCTAGTGCATCTCAGTGACACCTCAAGGTGCTGATCAGATATCTGAGTCTCATTGCTCTAAGGACACACATCAGACAGTCGATCATTCTAGAGATAAGTCCTGGTCCTACCCCAACTGAATGTCCTTGGAAAAGTCATGAGATCTTTCGAGACCTGTTCTTTTATCCAACCCTCCAGGGCCATTTCCCACCTTGGGGCCTTTGCCCTCTCCTGGAATGTTCCTCAACTGATCTTCAAAAGGGTAGCTCCTTCTTGTCAGATCATAGCTTAAATGTCACCTCCTCAGTGAGGACTTCCCTGACCACTTAATCCAATTGACTACCCAGGAATTCTCTATTGCATTACTTTTAAAATTTGCTGCTTAGCTGTTATCATTACCTAATGTTTTCTTCTTACCTCTCTCACTTCTTCATTTCTTCTTTCCTCTCCCTCCCTTCCTCCTTTATTTCTTTCCTCTTTTATCATCTCTCTGCTAGAATGAAAGTTCCTTAAGAGCAAGGACTGTGTCTACCTTAACCATCTCTGAATGTCCAGTGCTCATAATAGTACTTGGCATATAAGATGAGTTTCACAAATATTTGTTGAATTGATGAATTAAAGTCTTTCTTATGTTAAAAATGAGCATGTTGATCTGGAGATGACCCAGGGACTCTTGCAGCTCTGAATCTTTGTGACCTAGAAATCTTAGGTTATTAGATCTATCCAGAGATGCCCCTTGTACAGAGAGTTTATTCAGCATTAACCAAGCATGTCCTTTGGCACAGACACATGTCAGGGGACTTGAGATTCTGAAATGATGAGCAAGACTTGGTGCCTGGTCTCACAGAACAGGCTAGATATTGGTTCAGCCCATGGAACTGTGCTCAACAGGTGTTACTGAGCCCCCATGATATTCCGGTCACTGCTTTAGGTGAGGGGACTGCAGGAGTAAAGAGGACAGGCACTGTCTCTGGTCTCCTGAGGCTTCTACTGGATTTAGACTTGGTGTTACATTCCAGATGGGCGACTTATTAGTTGTGTGATCTTTGACAAGTTCTAATTGTGTTTCCTCATCTGACAAGTGGAGATAATATTGGCCTCATAAGGTGGTTGTCAGAGTGGAATGGTACTTTGCATTGGACAGTGCTGTCTAGACTCAAGAGGCATGAAAGCATCCAAATGTTTGAGGGTTTGTGAGTTGTCCAGTATAACTGAAGGTAGGGTAAATATTGCATGATGAGGAGAATATGGGCAGGGAATGGGAACTGCATTCTGGAAAGGAAGTTTCAGGCCAGACTGCAGAAGACAGAGTCATAAGGCTCTTTTGTTTCTTTGAAAAATTATAATACATAATTTTAATGAAAAACAAGAACGTCCAAAAGACTGAGAATAAGTGCTGGAGAGGTTGCAGAGAAAAAGGAACTCTCATACACTGTTGGTAGGGCTGCAAAATGGTGCAGCCTTTATGGAAAATGGTATGGAGGTTCGTTAAGCAATTACAGATCTGCCATATGACCCAGCTATCCCACTGCTGGGAATATACCCAGAGGAATGGAAATCATCATGCCGAAGGGATACCTGTACTCCAATGTTTATTGCAGCACTATATACAGTAGTCAAGAGCTGTAACCAGCCCAAATGTCCATCATCTCATGAGTGGATAAGGAAACTGTGGTACATCTACACAATGGAATACTTCTCTGCTATGAAAAAGAATGAAATACTGCCATTTGCAACAACATGGATGGACTTAGAGAAAATTATATGAAGTGAAACAAGTCAGGCACAGAAAGAGAAATACCACATGTTCTCACTTATTTGTGGGAGCTAAAAATTAATAAATGCACAGACAAATAAAGGGTGGGGGCAGGGGAAGAAGACAGAACAACCACAAAAATTCCTTGAACTATTTAAGTCAAGTGAACAGATATGATGTGGGATGGGGGAGAGGAGGGGGTGGAGAGGAACGGGTAAAGGGGCATGAAAATCAACTATAAAGTACGTTGAGAAGTAAAAGAAAAAGAAAAACAAGAACATCAACTCCCCTCCTTTGGTGGAAAGAACGTTGCAGCCATTATAGCATCCAAACAGGATTTTCTCCCTGCTCTGTCTTATTTATTCGGTGTTCAGTATTTATTGCTGCAGAACAAAAAAGGAAAGATTTTATTCCTTAGGTTTGTTCCGTTCTTGTCATAGGAAACTCCATTGTTACTTGCCCATTATTTATTGTTGCATTGGTCTTCCATGAGCAGTTAGGCCCTGATTTATGTTTTATGTTAGCACTACAGACCTTAGCCCCTTATCAGACTAATGTAAAGAGGGTAATGGCCATTGAATGGCGCATTGGTGGAGAGAAAGGCAGGAAAGAGCTGGTTGTGGGCAAGGTTGGAACTGTGAATTGCCTAGCTTATTTGGATGCTTGTGATGAAGTATTTTAGAAATGACTGACTAGCATGGGACACAAAAAACAGAGGAACAACAAGAACGCACAAGACTTAAATGATACAGCACTTACCAGTGAGAGATATACCCAGAGGGAGATATCTCCAGTGGGAGATATAACCTTTCTTCTCTCAGCTTGAGGTGGTTTTTAACAGCTTGGAAGATGCCCCAAGAAACCCCAGCTCCAATCAGCACTAACTTAGCCATGATTACTTCAATGTTATCAGTTAGGAAATGGAATTTAATAACCTTGGGAACCATCCCAAGAAAGCAGAAATGAATCTGCCCTAATTACGAAAAGAAAAGGCTTAGAAATGAATAGTCTCCACTTACACATTTATAAATCCATAGCTAAATGTTTCTGAAAAGTTAACAGTGGGAGGGGCAAAAGTAATAACAGCTTTAATTTTGATATTTATACCTGGGGAGCCACAAATGCTTTGTAGCTCATTCAAATACCTTTTCCAATGCTTTGCACACAGAAGGCTTTCAAAAAAGCTTTGAATTATGCAGGCCAGTTCTCTGAAAAACCCTGGGACCTTTTACTTGTGGGGCTGAGATCCCTGGACAGAGATAGCATGGAAGTCCAGGGGACATGGGATACGTTTTTTGATTAATCAGCTTTAATGGGAGGGAGCTGCTTTCTGGTCCCAGCAGAATGAACAGTTTGCTTATGAAGCTTCTTTGTGTGTACTTTTACTGGTATTGATTTTCCATCTTAGGTATCAGTCCCCTGGAGAGCTCTCCACTTCATTCTAGGACCCATCAAACTTGGCAAACACTTTCAACACTTCTCAAACTTTTCTACCAAAGAGCCCCTCAGGGCAAGTAAGAGCAAACACTTATTCTCAGGTTCAGGAGCGGAATCCACTGTGAGCACATATGTTCTTGAAATCTCTTTTATACAAGTTTATATGGATTTTGTATTCTATTCCATAGTAGATCAGTGATTGGCTTAATGTAAATAAGTTTTAAATTACCTACCATGCACTGAAATAGATACTGAGGAAGGTTTACTGTAGATTTACATTCTCCTTGGCCTACCATACAGTTTGAGAAGCAAGGGTTAGATTTGATTGTGGGAAAACAAGAGAGAGAGAGGATGGGGCAGATTGTGCTGAGTACATGTGGTGTGGGACTGCCTGGTTCTCTTTCTTCAGCTGGTCGCTGAATAAGCACCATATTGTCTCATCAGAGCACTGTACTGAAGTTCTATTCTGTAGGCTGCTAAACTATAGAAATGACAGCCTCATTTGAGGCTCTGAGAGGTCATCTGAGCATCCCTGTCTCTAGTCTGGTGCAGGCTTTACCACAGACTTTACTGTTCAGGTTTCAGTTAATACCTGTCCCTGCCAAGCTCTATAGGACAGGGCAGAAGGCATTATAGGGTGGCCTCTGGCTCAGGATCAGAGAGCACCAACCTTATACACCAAATCGACTTTGACAAACCCTGCCTGACCATTTATCTCCAACATACTTTGTTACCAGCATACCTTAGGTTACTCAAGCCTTTGTCTGCTTGGATCAACAGTGTTTGCCAGATTCTTCTTTCTTAACCAGACTCTTATTCTTTTTTCCCTAATCTTTTATCAAGGGTGCTTCAATGTAGGCTCCTAGAATACCTTAACACTCAAACTCCATGACTCTCTAATAGAGACTTTTCAAAGCCCAAAGAACTTTTCTTAAAACAAACAAAAAACCAACAACAACAACAAAAAAAACCACAACAAAACAAAACTAAACAAAAAATGGAATATGGCAGCAGAGGTTTGTGTACAAGGCTTTGTTGTGTGATCTTACTGCATAGAATTTAGGGGACAAAAGAATTTTTATCCTTAGTTCCCAGCCCTTTTAATCTCTGGGAGGAGACAAGACAGCACGGCTCTGCTAGCAATGCTTGAGCAGCCTAGTAGTCACATTGTGGTTTTAGCAGTACTGTGCGTTTGGTTAAGCAGCAGAAGTTTTCTGAACAAAGTGGACCCCGAGCTCGATGTTCAAAAATAAGTTTTAATGTCTCTTCTTGTAGAGATGAGTCTACTGTTTTGAAATTGGAATGGCTGAACAGAATCACAGCTACAGCACCCTGGGTCTCTGAAATGTCCAGTATCCCTTGCAGATTGGTGGACATCCATTTCCCATATTTTAGGAGAAAGCTAAAAAGAGCTTGTAAAGAGAGACGAGAATGACAGCTGAGCGTGTACTTGGTGCCACGTCCTGTGCTAGGCAACCTTCATTATCTCATCAGATCCTTACAACACCCTAGTAAAGCAGATCTGTTTGTCTGGAACTGAATCCTAAAGAGTTGAGTAAGTAACCTGTCAAGATACCACATAAGCAAGTGGTATCTCTCCGATCCAAACCCTTGGGCTCTTTTCTTCTAGGTGCACTAAAAATTTGGGAAAAATTCTTGGATTTTCTGAGTTTCCTCATCCTTATATGGTCAACAACTGTGGTCGCTGAATAATGACAGAATAATCAGCACCGAAACAGTTAATTCTCTGGATGCCTTTGGTCTGGGAAAAACTCCATGTTTTATAGGAATTTTAATTGCATTAAAGTGAAGCCCAGATACAAAAGACTTTTATGAGCCACAGTGATCTTTAAAGTATACCTTTTTTTTCCTGGAAATATTTAATTTTTATTGTACTTTTTATGCCCTCTTATTCTCCTAGGTTATGGGATTGATTCTTTTGTATTTTGAGTAATTCTTTCTCCTTTTTTCTTAAATGTCTTATGAATAATTTGTGTCAATTACAATGAAATAGAGCCCTAGTACCTTTACTATTATAACGTTTTAATAAATTCTGGCCGTTTTGATGGATGAGCAGGTTACGAATGTCTCTGTGGATGGTGTCTTGTCCCTCTGCTTAGAGGTGAGGCTATTCTCAGGTCCATTGTTCATACTGCCCACGTCATTGCCCGGCTTTGTGCATCTCCCCATCGGTGACGTGGACCATGTGCACTCACTGTGGAAACCCCTCACAGAGGGAACCAAAACAAGGCTCGCCTGGTCCCTTTTGATTCTCAAGTCGGGGTGAGTTAAGTTCACTGAGTGGTAGCATTGTCTTCAAAATAAATTTGACTTTTGTATTCATTACAAAGGCTATATATACTTATTCGAATATCCAGCAATTTGGCTTTGATTTCTGATAGCACAATGTTTTCCTCACAGTAAGAAATCCTTTCTGGGATCTTATGGGTGACATGATTCTTGGGGTAAGTGACAGAAGGGTTCGGTATGTTACCCCTTACCCCAGCATAAGCTATTTGCATGAGTGGCCTAGTGGCTGCAAGCATCAGCTTTGATGTGAGACTCACCAAGATTGAAGTCTAGGTCACCGACTGTGTGACCACAAACAGGTTACTTAACACCTCTGTGTCATTTACCAGTTGGTAAGTTAAGAATAAACTGATTGCTGTGTCAGTTTCCTCACTCTTAAATTAGAATAATAGTAAATTATTCTGCAGGTTGGTGGTGTCATTGTCTCCATCTTCAGCCCCCTAATTAGGTGGCACATTAGGTAATAAAATGCTCCCCTTTCCCTTCCTTTCCACTTAATTCCCCTCCCCTCTTCTCCTTTGACTTCTACTTCCCTCTCCCATCCACTTCAGAAGGGAAATCGGTTTGCTGAGTGAGGGTCCTTGTCTTCACCATCACAGAGCAGCTGGGGAGCAGGCGAAGTGTGTGGGATCATAGCTTTGGGAAGGGAGGATTTGTTGGCCAGGCTTATAAAATTTTGTGGCTGCTGATTTTATGAGCACATTTCCATAGCTGCTCTAGCAGACCTCTCTTAACGCCACGTTTTCTAATGATCAGGACATATCAGTGACCGTGTTGGGCTTATCAGTGGTTGCTCATAATGTCTTGTTTTGCATGTGAGCAGAGGGGACACGCTCTTCCTAGCCACTGTCATTAGTTTCAGCCAGTCATTGGTAGTCCTTAACTCCTTCATCTCACAGGCCTGGCCACTTTCTCTGGCACTTGGCCATGGTCATGACTTGTCATTGTTTTCTTGCTGCAGACAAGATTCTCCAGGAAGGAGACTGTGCCTTTTGAGGGGGGTGTTCCTAGACTAATCAGTGACAGGCAGCAGGGGTGTTGTCCTGGGGTCTTAGGGAGTCTGAATTTGTTCACGGATTATTGCAGGGATAGCCACAGGAGACAGAGGACAATGAGAATCTGAGGGGATTGGTGTGCGAGTGGGATGGAGGCTGGGGCTGGTGTGGGGAGAGAGGTTTCTTTTCAAGGGAAGCAGAGTCAGGAAAGGAAAGGGCACCTTCTTTGGAAGTAGACAGATACAGTTCTGAGCAGTGGATTTTCCATTAAGGCTTTGTGGTGCTGGGAAGTTACCTTTTCAAATTTTTCTCATCTACAACTTGCTTTTTCACTTAATTTATCTTAAGCATATACTTATGTTAACATATATAGATCTACTTGTTTCTTTAAAATAGTTGTGTGATGTTTCATAAATGATGTGCTATGATTAAGTAAATCCTTTCTCTGTGATAATGTTTGTGTCCCACTCCCCAAATTAACATGTTAAAGCCCCAACCCCCAGGGTGGCTGTTATTCAGAGATGGGGCCTCTAAGAATGTACTTAGGGTTAAGTGAGGTCATAAATGTGCAGCCCTGATCTGATAGAATTAGTGTCCTCATCAGAAGAGACACCAGAGAGATCACTGTCTGTATCTCCATGTGCACACACCGAAGAAAGGCCAGGTGGGGACATAGCAAAAAGTTGGCAGCCTGCAAGCCAGGAAGAGAGCCCTCCCAGAGGCCGACCATGCTGGCTCCCTGATCTCAGACTTCCAGCCTCCAAAACTGTGAAAAAATAAATTTCTGTTGTTAAAGCCAGCAGTCTGTGGTATTTTGTTATGGCAGCCCAAGCAGACTAATACAAATGGACATACAAATTGTTTATAATTTTCCCTTATCATAGACCATTAAGGTGAACGTTTTTGCCTAATATGTTGACTTGCCTGGTCATAGGATGTTTCTTTCTTCCCTTCTTTTATCATTAAAATTTTCATATATACCAAAAAGTTGAGAGGATAATATAATAAACTCCTGTACATCCATCCACCTATATTTATTTATTTATATTATATATACATGTGGGGTACAGTGTTGATTTTCAATAGTTATGTGCTATGTGTGGTGGTTAGATGAGGATAGTTAGCTTATGCATCATTACAATACGCAATCATTCTTTGTGTCCGTTGACAATATTCCTGATTACCCCCCTCCCTTTCCCCCTCCACTCCTCTTTTCTACCTCCAGTTTTCTAAAAGTTCAACTTATTACTGTGATTGTAGTTTCTTTCTTTCTCTCTATATTTACCAATTATTATTTAAGAGCATGGCTGAAAATTTCCCTCCAAAAAAGGCTTTTATCAGTTTTTAAGCCACCCCCTGCCCCCCAGCACTACACACACACTCTCACACACACACACACACTCACACCCACACCCACACACCCACACCCACACCCCCCCCCCCCCACACCCACACCCAGGGGGAAGGAAAAAAAATGTAAAAGGGAAAATATTGAAAG
>NW_007729099.1:190340-211771 GCF_000696425.1 Galeopterus variegatus
ACACTCACACCCACACCCACACACCCACACCCACACACCCACCCCCACACCCCCCCCCCCACACACACAAGCTAATGTAACAGAAAACATGCTTTTAGCTTTGACACAGACAGAAAGGAGTCCTCAGGCCCACAGTTTAAAGAGGACAGTAAAGGTCTCTGCCCATTAGGGGTGTCTTTGGTCAGATGCATCTTTTTATTTTACCCTCTGCCTCTTTATCCTTGCTGGTCTCACGTCCCTCCTGCAATTTCCATTCTCCAGTCGTTGGACACATGGGTTCAGCGTTCTTTGTCACTTACCTGTCTGCCTTATCTAGACGCATGACCAACAGGCCCCTTCCTTCGGCCTCAGAGAACTTGGCCAGCCCCTTAAATATGAAAGCCGGGCACAGTGGGAGAGGCTTTCCAAGCTGCTGTTCTTTCATGGTTACATCACAGTCCTATGGGCAGAATCTTCTATTTTGTATTCCGTGAGGCTCTGTCATCAGCTGGTAAAAAAGCCCCTCTGGAGATAGGAGAGGCAAGACGCATGCACGGGTTACCATGGAGACAGACAAGCTGTAATAAATGCTCGTGATCTTAGCTTGGTGAGGTTTTCACAGTTTGGAGTAATTTCTTTGTCAATCACCCACTAAGTCACTCCTAATGAATGACCGGGAGTGTCTGCTCTTCAGAGGAACCTTGGGTACGCGTGACTCAGGCAGAGGGCAGTCTTAAAAGCATCAAGGAGACAACAGGCCATCATTAGTTTGTAGACTTCTTGCAAATTGAGTGGACTTTTTGTCTGAGGAAGCTTCTGGGAGTCATCAGAGTGGACCGCAAGTTCACACAGCTGTTTTAGATAAGTCATTGCTTACTGGTTTCAGCAGGTAGGCTCGCTGCCTCTGAGCAAGGAGGTTCCTTGAAGGAAAAGAAGGGGCTCTGGGAGCTGACCACTGGGCCCTTCTGCCCTGACGTCCTCTCTCTTGTAGAGAAGGAGAGTGTGCATTGTACTCTTATAAAAGTGCCGCTTTCTATATAAAATGCATATATAGAGTTCCCTCTTCCTACTACTCTCCCCCAACTTTGGGATGGGTGGCTGTGCTGAAGGTCACTGGGTTCCACCATGTTTGAAGTCACCGTGTAGCTTGGAGGCCATGGGGCCACCCTCTCCAGCCTTATCACACACTGCCCTTGCCCCAGCCTGCTGCCAGCCCAACAGAATGCTTCAGTTCCTTAAACTCACCAAGATCTATCTCTCATCCCTGGAGCGGGAGCTTCCTTTTACCTGGAATGTTCTTCCTCATCCTATTCCCTATCAGTCTCTCCAGGAAGTCTCACCTGAGCTCCTGTGAGACTGGATTAGGTACCTCACCTGTCTCCCATGGAACCCTCCTGTTGCTCATCTCCTCTTTTCAACTATGAGCCCCTGGAGAGCAGGAAGGTCGTCTTGTTTGCTACGGGGGTGATGGCCTTCAGCCTGCAAATAGGTGCCTCACACAGAATGATGCTCTGCAAATACTGATTGAATAAGGACAAGCATGCTGAGGGACCCCTTGGGCCAATCCACAAAATGGAACCTTCCTCTCATCTCAGAATCTCTGAAGTGGTATCAAGCGCTCCTCTTCCGGATGTCCTGACTCTGCCAATTAGGCCATAGGATGTGCCCAAGGACAGCGAAAAGGCTTGATTCAGGATTTTAAAATCGATGTAGCTAATTAAAAAATAACTCATTGAACTGAAAAACACGTTCAGAAACAATTAAGATAATTAAAATATCACCACCTTAATTGACACCAAGCAGTGAGCTTAAAAAATAAAATTAATTAAAGAAAAATCTTACATGGAGCTGGTAATTAGCTAGCTTTTGAATTCAATGCTTTTCAGCTCAACAAATCTCTTTAATTTGTTGTTGGTTTTTTTCTTTGAGAAAAATGTTTGTAAAAATTATTTTGAAAAATAATTGAACATGTGTTATGTGCCAGTTGACCCTTGACTGGTTTCTGTGTATGGGCAGGAGAGATGAAATTAACCTTTGGTGGGTACCTGCTCTGCAATAGGAACGTTATGCTCTTTAGGTCCACAGGAGTCCCACAGGTATTGTCATAGAAGAGGTAGAAGGGACGCAGGGCTGGACCATCTTCTGGGGATTGCTGCATCCTGTCACCAGGCTTGTGCAGAGAGAGATTGAAACTTGGGACACAGTCTCCAAGAAATTGTTAGGAGCATGACAAGGAAGCTTCAAGCCCCGCTCAAGCCTGTCGCTGACACTCAGCTCCCTCTCCCTGCCTTCTCACCTGTGCAGTGTCCTCCAGAATGTTAAAGGGCCTCTCCCATGCCATTCATTATTCTGCCCTCGTATCTTTCCCTTTAGAAGTGGAGCCACACAGCTCTGTCCAGTATGGTGCTGTGTGCCTTTCAGGACTGTCACCCTGAGCCTCGAGGCTGCTAGGAAAAGCCTATTTGGAAGGCCTGCACTTAAATGGAAGTGACATCCTCCTCATCCCCTTTCAATCCCAATGCTGCTGTTTTTTTTTTTTAAAAAAAGTGCATCTTGGTGATTAAACAAATGCTGACAACTTGATTTGTTACTGTTTTGTTGTTCTGTGAACTTCATTTATGCTAAATAATTCGCATATATGTTTGAAGTGTTTAGAACTTAATTAATTTTTAGAAGATGGGATTGCTGGATGCAAATTGTTAAGTATGTGTATGGAGCTAAGTAACTGGCAGTTTTTATTTATTAGTATTTTGGATTGGAGGGTTTTTTTGTTTTTGTTTTTTGTTTTAAGAAATGTTTGCTTCCAAAATTGGAGGGGTGATCTATAGTAGTAAGCCTAATGGTAGGGTGATGGATGGAAGATTGCAGAAACAAAATTAGCCAGACCATGGGTCAGTTGACTCAGCTGGGGGGTTGCTGCATTCACAGGAAGTGGGCAGAAGGTGCAATTTTCCAGGGCCGAGTGGCCCAGAGGGGGAGCATTGGGGCTGCCCCTTACTTTTACCCACTAAGTCTCATTCTGCCCTGTGGTCCTCTCAAGAATATGGTCCCGCTGGGCTCTAGACTTGGTGTGAGGTGAGGCCCCACATCAATTTGGTAAAGAAGATCCTTAGGTGATTCTCATGCTGGTGGCATATGGTGGTGAGGAGTTGACGTTCTGGAGTCAACAAATCAGGTTTCAAATACCCTCTGCACCTTTCATCAGTAACTTCTTTTTAATAGGACCTTTATTTGTAAAATGGGCACATGAATAGCAGCTACCTGCTTGGGTGGTTGTGAACATCAAATGTGGTAATCCATGAGAGGGCTTAGCTCACTGCCTATGTCAGAAGCACTCAGTGAATGTTAACTATTGTTCTTGTTATTATGAAGCTTATTACTCATTCTGGGAATGCAATACAAACACAAAAAATTTAACGAACACATATGAGGTTCTTAATGTGTACCAGGTGTGTTCTAAGCACTTACAAATATTAACTTATTTAATGCTCATGACAACCAACAAGCAGTAGTAGATACTGTTGTTATCCCATTTCACAGAAGAGCAAATTGAAGTATAGAAAGGTTAGCAAGCAGCAGAGCCACAATTCAATTCCAGCAGCTCCTGCCCTAGAGTCTGTACTATTCCCTGCTGTTCCCCTCTATGTTGCTTTCCTGGTGACTGCACTGTCATTCAGGCTGAGCAGAAGGCAGTGTGGACATTGCATGTTTGTGACTTTAGCTACAGAAGCAAAAAGAAGTTCAAATTCTGCCCTAAAGCTTGTCGTGTAGTACTACAGGTTTTTGACACCCATCACCCCGGGCTAGCCTGTTATTCTCCATCTCTGAGATCACGCAAGTGAAAATCACATATTCTCAGCAGCACTGGCACCTACTGAGGAAATGCCTCAGCTGGTCACTGTGGCTGTGACTGCCAGTGGACTAGTCCCCAGGTTTCCTGAGATCCTGTGGTGAGTGGAAGTGTGAAAAGGGGCAGTGTTTTTCATTGTTGACTCAATTTTGGATAAGTCTTAGAAATCAAGTCAGAGTTGTCTGGGCTTCAGCCCTGGGGGTGGGGGAGGGGGGCAGTGTACAAGGAGAAGGCCACTGGCCTGATACTGACGAGTCTCCTGGCTTCTCCTGCAGACATCTCCAGAAACCAAGAGAGTTCTTTCTGGGACCAAGAAACTGTTACTGAAGGTTTCTAGAAGGTCCAGTCTTGGAGGCCTCTGAGGGCAGACCCAGGCCTCCTGCCACTTGCCTCCCAGAGGGAGCCCTCAGCCTAGGAGCTTGGAGTGGACACCCTGTCCCTGGAGCTCAAATCAGCCTCTCTTATCTTGTAGACTGTTTCTCTCTGCTAAACTCCAGTCATCAGAGCACATAACCTGGACACTGGCTTTGCCGGGTGACCCCTGCAGGACCAGAACCAGGACCTGGGTTGCACCCTGGTTTCTGTTTACAGCTGCTGAGAGGCTGTTGCAGAGGAAGGAGCCACCCTGAGCTGTTGCAGCAGCAGAAATGACTTTGGATGTTGTGTGTTCAGGACCCTTGAGAATCCTGGGTCATCTGAAGAAAATGGCATTCAGATTCAGGGCCTGGGTGGGAAGAGAGGAATTTTGACTTACTCTGTGTGCTGGGGAGTCACAGTGGCTGGGAGCCTAGTGGTGGAGGGGACAGTGGCATTTCTTTATAGTAGTTTTGCTGTCCCTGCTCAGGATGCCAATTTGCTTAACCAAACATTTGCATGGGGAGGATAAGAAGTAACATCCCCTACCCTGACTGTGGACGGCAGTTATGAAAGATTTACCACCTAATAGGCTACAGGCCCCAGAGCTGGGAGATGGCACAGTTGCTTTTGTTTTGCAGAGAATTCCTTGAGGCCTTTTCTGTGACAGTGATGGGCATGTGCACCTCAGCATGCAGAGTGCTGATTAGCCGAGGGCCCGCTGCTCAGCCTGTTCTAGAAAATGTTGAAATATGTGCACTGCTGTCTTTGGAGACCCTTTCTGGAGTTACTTGTTTGAATCAACCTTCCCCACCCACAAACCACACTTTGATAGTCAGATTATGTGTCTTATGATTGCCCAAACGTGCTTCCCTGCATTTGCATGTGGTGCTTGCCCTGCCCAAATTGCCTTTTCTATCTTTGCTTTTCAAAATCCTGCCCATCCTTCAAGATCCAATTCACATATTAATGCTTCACTAATCCTTGCCCTGGAAATTGATCTCTATTTTTCCCTTGAGCTCTGATATCATTTTATATGCCCATCATAGCCCTTATCTAATTCTGCCTTGCACGATAAATATTTATGTGTAAGCTTTTTCCCCTCCCTGTTACATTGTAACTTTGTGTGGCACAAAACTGTCTTGCACATCCTGAGTTCTTCAAAAACTTAGAATGGGTTATTTATGCACATAACATAATCGGTGTCTGTTGAACTGAAGCAAAAACCTCTATCCTCGAGGTCTTTTAATGTTACAGGAAGTAAGTAAAATTAGGCATGAATGAAGTCATAAAATATAACACCAGATAAATAACCAAAGAGGGAAAAGTAGCTCTTGGTCCATGGATCATGTAAGATTCTAAAGGATTTTTTAAAAAGTAATTCCTGCCTCCTTCACTTCAGAGGTGAAGATGCTGTAACCCACAAAGCACGAAAGAATCACTATCCTGGTGTTGAAGAAGAGTCCCCCCCGGCTTAGGTTTTCATTCCAACCCCTGCCAGACTCAGAAAACAGCACAGAGTGCAAACACACAGTCTATTTCCCACTTGATTATTTGAGTAGAGATACAAATTAAATTTCTCTGGAGTTTCTAACCCCCATCGTCTTGTTCTTTTTTTGCCTCAGCTCTGGACCCATCCAAGGACCCCTGCCTGAAGGTGAAATGCAGCCCTCACAAAGTGTGTGTGACTCAGGACTACCAGACGGCCCTGTGTGTCAGCCGCAAGCACTTGCTCCCCAGGTAAGGCAGGAGGGGTGATGGCTGGAGTTGGAGGCGCTCTGCAGCTGGCAGAGCTGAGGGTACCGGCCTCCGAGGGGAGGGGAGAACACAGTGTTTGTGTTGTCATTTTGTATGGTGGTCGGTGCCTGTGGTTATGAATCTCAGTTCTCAAACACATATTTGTAAAGAATGTCAATCTTTATTTCCTTTAAATCTACTTCATTTTGACTCTGAGCCTTCAGCTGAGCAGAAAATCCCTTCCTGGTCATTAGTGGGGCTCTTCCTCCTTCCAGAGTGATGTCAGGATCCAGGACGCTTACAGCTAAGAAAGCAGGGATCAAACCTTTAGTCTCCTTGTTGCCATTGACTGCCTCACCGTGATGACCCTCCAAGGTACCTTGAAGTCCCAGGGCTCTCTGGTTCCATGTCCCTATAGGACGTGGCAGCTTTGCCAGCTCTGGGTTTTGGGTCCTGTCATCTGGGGGCCACCCCACCACCTTTCCTTCTGAGGACATGTCTTGCTCTTTCTTCAGGGTGCAACACCTGATATCCCCTTCCCCAGCCCAGGGGGAGGTCTTCCTCGTCTTCTTCATGGTCCTTAAAGCCCTTTGTCCTCTGACCTCCACCCCTGCCCACAGCATTATCCTTCCAGTGGGTTTTGGCTTTTACAGATGATGGGAAGAGTCTTTGAATGCAGCCTGCTTCTGCTTTCGGTCCTGCAAAAATACTTCAAGCAAGAAAGCAGACACACACACACACACACACACACAAAACAGGCTTTCTTTACGGAGGAGGAGGAGGTGGGGTGAGGTGGGTGGGAGAAAAGTGACATCAGTGTGTATTCTGCTCCGCCTGCTGTGCTGCCTGTGCAATTGAGAGGTGCGGTGATAGGGTTTTGGAGCTGCGCACGCCCTGGTCTGGATTTGGCAGCTCGCTCTGCCATTCACCTGCACTGCACCATGACTCTAGGCAAATAAACCTCAGCCTTTCTGAAACCTGATTTGACTTCCTGGGACTATGCAGAATGGGCCCTATTCCTTCCCTTAATCTTTTAAGTCTAAGCAATGCTGAGCCCCTTGCCTGCTCCTCTTGGGATGTTTTAATTTCCTTCAGTCCCTTTAGCAGTTCCCCCTGAATGTGCCTGGGCAGCTGCCGCCCTCTGAAACCATAGTGTAGTGGAGAAACAGCGCTCCACGCATGGGGGAGGGGAGGGGATCCACAGTAGAGCTCAACCACCTCTGGCTTCTCTAAGACGATCAACCTCCATGATCGTCTTGCTCCAGATCACTTTAAGTGTTATTTGAAAAACAATCAGCCTTTGTCTCGGTAAGACCAAGATGCAGTATTATAATGTGCTTTGCTCTCAAGACTGGAGTGTTCTCCCTGGTACTAAAGACAGATCTCATCCCTGGAACCCTCAGCATGTGCCAGTGTTGTGCTCCGCACCTGAATACTTGAATTTTTCCAGCCATTTTGTAAAGTTTTTATTTATTTTGCCTCCAGTCTATAAATGAGAGGACTGAGGCAGAGAGAGGCATTAGTAATTTGCTGGTATGTATACCTAGAAAGCAGCAGCAATGATTGTCTGGCTCCAAAACTTAGGTTTTTCACCAGTACAATATGAGGGTACCTCATAAAGTTCATGGAAAAATATAATTGAAAGATATTTTGAAGTACCCTCATATGTTGGCCTCTTCATTCTACCTGTCCTTGTCTTCATTCGTTCATTGTCATTCAACAAAAAGGTATCGAATACCTACTATGTATCGGGTTAGGCACTGAGGCTTCAGAGGTAAACAAGAGACCCTATTCCTACCCTCAAGGAAAATCAGGTTCACTGAGGAGGGGAATATAAAAACAATGCCTTTTTTGTTCCTTATTTGAAGTTCCTTATAATGTGTTCATATTCTGTGAAAATTAGCCTGGATTCTCCTGCCACATGCAATTTCTTCCTTCTTTGATGAAGGAAAGATGTAGCCTCTTTTGTTGCAAATACCCAAATAACCTTGTAGTGGTCTAGGTTGTTCAGTCATTTGGGGGTGTGGGGAGGCGGGGCGTAAGATGGAGAGTCCCTTGCATGTTTCCTCCTAGAATCCAGAATATAGCCCTTTCTGGAAGGGCTGGAGAAGAGGTTTTTGGTTTTAAACTCAAATCTGTTTGAGACAGAGGCAGAAACCTCATTGGTATCCAGGTATATCCGGGTGTAAATGGTGTTTTTCTGGGCATGTCATGTTTCTGTATTGTAAGCATCAACAGTTTTTTGCTTATGTTGCAAATGTAATCCTCATCTCCCATATCTTCTGGTGGCCACAAAATTATAGTGGCTAACAGCATGGATATGGGAGGGAATGAGACCAATCTGGGCTTAATTCCCAAGCTGGCTATTTTCTAGCTATGTAACCTTGGCAAGTTACTTCATCTTTCTGAATTTGTTTTTCCTCTTCTGTTAAATAAGTTTAATGACAGCATTTATCCCATTTTTCATTTCCATTTGCTGGAATACATCCTCTAGTAATTCTCACAGAAAGGGTTAGTGGGTATTTTGCATAGGGTATTTTGTGTGTATGTTTGTGTGAGAGTTCAACAAGATGACAGCTATGCTTACAATTAGTAAAACAATTATGATAATAGTTATTATCCGGTTCATTCTGGAAGGTCAGCCAGAAATCCCTAAAATTGCGTGCTGGTGAGAAAAAAGTAACTCACCACAGGTGCCTTGGTCCCTTCCCAGTCTGATTGTGCCTGCCTTTGCAGTTCCTGTGAGAGTAAGCCCTTGGGGTTTAGCCTGAGGCTTCCAGTGTCATTTCTGCTACTCCCTTTGTGATTCACAGTAGGGAAGGACTCAGAAAATGACTGCATTTCTGATAATAGGGCCCATTCATTCATTTGAAAAACAGCCCAAAGAGGTGGCATGCGCACATTCTTATCAGGATTTGGGAGGTGGCCTGGCCCAGGGAGGCCCTGCGATGATGCTGTGGTTGTGGGTCCAGCGTCTCTCTTCTCTCTCAGAGGCTGAATTACATATCCACAACATCAGCCGAGTGCATACCTCTTCTAAGGGTATTGGACACCTTCCCAGATGAAACATCTGTCCTTCCACATTATACTTCAGGGGTCCCTTCTCATCAGGGAGACCATGTTGACAAGTCTATTTACTCATCAATCAGGGAAGCAATCTTTCTCCCTGTAAAACATCTGTAGGCAATCTCGCCAGCCAGGCTGGCCTCTGCAGCAGCTTAAGAGGCAGATCCCACTTGCCAGACAGTCAGGAGTGTGCACATACGGAGAGGCGGAGGCCAGCCCTCGGCCGAGTGTGAGGCTCCAGACTTAGGCTGTCTTTGCCAGCAGATCAAGACAGAAGGGCAGCGAGCACATCAGCGAGAAAACTGCATTAGCTTTCCTGGCCCGCGGAGGCTGAGTGAGCGGAGAAGCTGTTTGACACACAGTCCATGACTGCAGCGTTTTCGTGCCACAATGTCATTGGGGGGCTAAACAGGGCAACACCCCCTGCTGGAATTCTTGATTAGAGTAGTATTTGTATTTGGGTTTGTATTTGTTTCATCTAAAGGCTTTAATTAAACTCACATTCACTTTAGAAATTCCTTGTTTCTTTTATTCCTGCTGGTAGGCAGTGTCGTGTGGGGTTGGGAGGGGTGGGTTCCTGGTAGCATGTTCACCTTTCAGGATCCCCATTTATGCACTAGAGAGCAGTGTGAAAGCAGCCTGGAGGCAGGAAGCCTTCTCTTAGTAACTTTTAAAACATGTTCCAGTTTAATTCTGATATAATGATAGATGATGCTCATTACGGAAACATTAAAAATATAGAAAAGTAAAAAGAAACAGGAAATGGGCAATGGTCACATTATCTAAAAACAGTAATTAAAATATTTCAGTATATTTTTGTCTATTCTTTCTTCTAGTCATGGGTTTTTTCTATTGGTTTGTTTTTGTCAGACTTCATTATAAACTGGCTATACTGTAAATAAAAATTTGTATTGGGCTCTCTTCAATTACTGTGTATAAATGAGTATTTTTATCATACTATAACCTCATTACAGACGTAAATATTCTATAACATAGTATACAAAAAACATAACTTGAAATGGGTCATAGGCTTAAATATAAGAGCTGATACTATAAAACTTTTAGAAGAAAACGTAAGATTAGTGACCTTGGGTCTGACAAAGATTTCTTAAGTAGGACACAAAAAACCCAAAACTGTAAATATAAAAAAAAGTAACACATTGGATTTCATCAAAATTAAAAATTTCTGGTCTTCTAAAGTCACTTTTACAGAAATGAAAAGGCAAGTCACGCTGGGAGAAAATATTTGCAAAACATGTACGATGAAAGGTTTTGTTCTAAAATATGTAACGAAAGCATATGTTCATATAAAGATTCACTCATGAATGTTTATATCAGCTTTATTTGTAATAGCCCCAAACTGGGAAGCAACCCAAATGTCCATCAGCAGGAGAATGGACAAACAAACTGTGGTAAGTCCATTACTATGGATTATTACTCAGCAGTGTAAACGAATCAGCTATCAACATAGTACATTCAAAAATATGGATGAATCTGGTTATGCTGCGTGAAAGAAGACAGACCAAAAAAAAGTATGTACTGTATGATTTCTATTTACATGAAGTTTTGGAGAATACAAACAAATCTTTTGTGACAGAAAGGAGGTCATTGGTTGTCTGGGGAAGGAGGAGGACAGTGGCCAGTGAATGCCCAAGCATTCTTTAAGTCTTGAAAATAAAGTGGATCTTTTGGCAAACAGTCTTAGATCCTCTGGTCTTAGATGCCCAAGATCCCACTGGTAAATGAGTTTGTTTGTGGAAGAAGAGTTTGTTTCATTACGACAGTGGTTTATTCTTCCTGACTTATGTTTTAAAAATATTCTCTCAGGCATTCTTAAGGAAAGTATTCTTTGAGGGGATGGGGGATAGACCGGCAGTCCTGAGGCCTGCAGAGGGCTCCGCTCTCGGGTGTGGCTGTTTCTGATTTATTGTTCTGTGTGGGCAAGAGATCATGGGGTGGGAGGCGGAGGTTTCCCTCCGGAGTGTTGAATATTGATTTTTACCTCTCTGTTGCCATTGATTTTCATTTGGAGAATGGAAAATAGAAGCATTTGTTTTAAGCCTTCCAGACAAGCCACATTCTCAAATTTTGCGAATGTATTGTGAATGGGAAGAAAGGACGTCAGGATGGAACTTACAATATCTAAGTATACCCTTCCAAGCCTTTGGGAACAGTAGGAACTAATCTGTTTTTAAATAAGGAGCAAAGACAGCAGACTTTCCAGTGGGCTGGGCCTCTCTAATGTAACGGCCCTTTATCTCCGCTTCCTAACTGTCTGGAATAACAACTAATTCTCTGCACCCACAAAAAATTCAGATCCTGTGGAAGGCTCTCAGTTCAGTAGACCAATCTGAGAGCTTTCTGTCTTTTATGTGAACTTATAAAAAAGAATCAAAGTGCTTGAGGTCAGAGAGAAGTACATCACAGAATGTGCCTCAAATACCAAACTCTCTGAGGATATTTGAAAGGATGATGGTTATTTCATCTCAGTTTTGTTTTACAACAAAGCACTGCCTCCTGCTACAGGGGCTTTGAACTGGTTGATTATACATACACATATCTGTCGAGGTTTGGGAGACATGTGGCCATTCACAAGGCGGGTACTTCCTAGGTGTCCGAATGGCTTTCTAGTGTTCCATGACTCAAGGTATTGTCAGTTACCAAACTGTGATTGTCCTCACATCCATTACTATGGTTTTATATTTTTGTGGCTTGTGCTGTTTCTCTAAGGTGCCCATGCATTGCCTGGGGTTCTGTTTAAAGCTCAGAGGATCCTCATTTACTGAGCTCTGGGCCTGGGTACGGTGCTAATGAGAGCTTGGTGCTAATTCTAGGCTGATTGTGGAATTAATGCAGCTGGCTTTCCCATATGCCTTCTGAGTCATTTACCTTTGTACCAGAAAAACCACCACTGTGGCCTATTGTTTTGCAAATACATACAACTGGGCACTGAAGAAGACAAGAGGGGAAGTGGCTGGTTCAAGAGATGCCATTTGCTGACCACCTATCACGTGCTAGGCATCCTTTGCAGGTGGAATCTTGCTGACTTCCACAACAGTCTGCTAGGTCTGTGTTACAATCCCCATTTTACAGATGAGGCTGTTGAAGTTCTATAAATAACTGCCCTCATCGCACAGGGCCAGTAAAGGGCAGATTTAGAACCAGAATGGAGGTCACTCCACCTCCAGCTCGATGCCACATAGCTTCCTCTGCTCTGGAGTCATGGGGGTGGGCTCTCAGATGACTAGTTTATTTTCCCTCAGTGCTCTAGTCCACCAGCCATTCTCTCCTGGTCCTGGAGGTGCTGCTCTACAGAAGCCTGGGCCCTGCTCTCCAAATCCCTGTCCCTTGCAAAGCAACTAGACTGGACCCTAGTACTGAACCTGTTTCCTCCTGTCTGTGCCCAAAGCAATAATTCTGGGTTTGTTTTTCCCTTTTGTGGTTTTTCCAAAAGCAGAGCACTCATTCAAACCACATGTCACTTAAACAGAGAGAGGTTGAATTACTGTAAATCTGCATTTTTTTTTTTTTTTTAAACAGCAGAAGTACTGTATGGCTCCAGCCAGGTTAGGGACCCAGCTGCTCACTGGGTCTTCACTGAGCAAGATTTTATAACTCAAGCAAGCCACTTAATTTCTCTATTCCTTTGTTTTCCACTTTGAAACTGAAGGTATTGATTAGATGATCTTGATGATAAGAGCATCAGAGAGTAAAAAGCAATTCATAATGGAGATGTGAATAATTGTGTGGAATTTTTAGTCCCTTGGAGTAGGGACAGAGTGAGAGACAGATATTCCATTTATTATATTGTAAGGCAAATTCACTAGGCTAGTTTTACAAATACTTTAAAAAAAAAAAAAAAGCAAGACTGCCAGTAAAATGTGCCACACGCACATCCTGTCTTGTCTTATTTTCCTTTTTTTTAAACCATGCTTTCAATGCCATCTAAAGATGGGTGTGGGTGGGCAGGTTCACCTGGCTTGGTCTCCCACTAAGTCTCATGGCCTCCTGCCTGGAGAGGTAGTTTCTGTGGGTGGCTCTCAAGGATCAGAGCCTCTGCCCTGGAAGGTTGTCATCTCCCCCTCCAGGCTGCACTGCCTGTGAAATACCCCCTCCCAGAGGGGACAGTTCCTCTTCCCCATTGACCCCAGAGCACTGATCGTTGTCCTTTTCTTGAGCCATATTCTGTCTGTAGGAGATGGAGAATGTTTTATGGTTGAATTCCCAGGAAGTATGCATGCCCAGATTAAGCCAAGTATTTGTGGAGCTGGGAATGGCTGGTTATAGAACCAGGGATTGATTAACGACACCCTCTCATTTCCTACCTCCATTTCTGGCTAAACAAAACAAAACTCTTAAGTGCACTGCCCTGCTCTGTGATTCTGCCCAGGAAGATGGGGCTGCAGTTGCTGTGCTTAGTCCTTACATATTGAGGAATGTACACATTGGTATATTTCATGCATCAGATTCAAGTGGATTAGAAAGAGGAGGTTGGGGTGGGTGTGCTCATTTTGAGTAATCACTAGGTGTGATTTCCACCAGGGTTTAGGTCTTGCTGGGCAGCACACAGCTGTGAATTACTATGTGAGGACATCTGTCCCTAAACATTGAGAAATAGACAAGCTCGAGTCCTCCTGCAGTTCATTGAAGATGTTAAATTGCCATTCTCGAGAGCTGAAATCCCCTTGAGTTCTGGGGATACTATAGTATCCAGGTGGAACAGGTCCTGTGTGGCCTCTTCCAAAATACATGATCTTCTACAAGAGTTATCAGATTGAATTTTTCCACTTTCACTGACTTTTGTTTTAATTTTCTTAAACTTCATTTCTGCTCCTTTGTTATTAATAATTCAACTGTTGCCTGCTTGCTGCTCTGCCCAAACTCATCAAAATCCAAACTCACAGGTTTTCAGTTTAGACATTTCATATCAGATTCACTCAACCAATGAACCATGAAAGACATTCTTTATGGATATCAGTCACCATAGTAGGGCCCATCTGGGGCACTGACCATGTGGGTTCTGGGGCCAGAAAGTGGACTCAGGATGATTTAGATGGACATCCAAGGTTATCTTTAGAAGAACTTGTGTTTTAAATAGATTGTTCTCAAGCTAATGTGCTGTCTTTAATGTTCTTCATGGAGGGGGTGGACAGAGGGCAGGCCCTCCATGCACAGAGGAACAGGAGAGATGAAAGTTAATTAGTTTGGGGACCTTGGCACCTTTCCAAGGTGCTCTCTTAAATGATGTTTTTCATGAGCACGCACTGAACCTGCTGCAGCTCTGTTATCAAGTAACGAAAGGCCCTTCTCTCAGCCTGCCTTGCCCGTTATTATTCCACAGCTTGAGGTGCAGGTGTGTCTTGCTTTCCATGGAACTGCACGTCTAGCTTCTGGTTGCTGACATTTACCTGAAAGGAAGAGGGAGGCCTTGGCTCAAGCCTCCCAAGACTATTAGGAATTCCCAAGAGGAGGGCAAAGTAGCAGGGCCCCCTCTGACCTGGCACTAGACCTCTTCTCTTGGCAGGTACTGGGGGAGGCCAACTGTTGAGTGCAGTGATGGTGGTGAAGGGCTTTGGGGTAGAGACCCTCCCTGTTGTAACTTTGACAGGAATAGCTCAGAAAACTGCTCACATGCACTAATGATGGTTGGGTAAGTGTCACCGATGCAGATTCCACTAGGTTGGGGTTCGTGATAATTTCTTTATTCAAAAATATCTGTGGGTGCCTTCCATTTACGAGACACTGTGCTATGTGTTTAGAATTTTGTGATGAATGGACATAGTCTACCCTTTGCAGATTAAAGTCTATTGGAAAAGACAGATGACAAGAAATTAAGTATCTAATAAATTGTGACAAACATTAAGTAGGATGAGAGCAGGGTGCTGTAAGAGTTACTTTAGACTGGTTGAAGAGGGAAGGCCTCTCGGGGAGGTGAAGGATGGCAGATGCCAGCTGAGCAGAGAGGAGGTAGAAGTGTTCTCTGTGGAGGGAATAGTCTTTGCAAAGGACCTGCATCAGGGAAGAGGGGGAGGGGCTTCGTGTCCTAAAGGAGGTCAGTGGGGACCTTCAGGAAGGTGACTGAGGGGGGCGTGGCTGTGTGAGGCTGGAGAGGAAGGCAGGGCTAGATACTGCAGCACCTTGAAGGCTATGGGGACAGGTTTGGCTTTGAGGCCAGGAATGATGGGATGTCCTGTGTGGCTCTAAGTGGGACAGTGATAGAATCATGCAGCTTAGGATTGAGTGAATTTCCTTGAATTCTTGTTCCTCAATACAGATTCTGTGCAATGTGAGAGAAGCTGGAGGGCTCTGTGTGTGTGCGTGCATATGTTATGTGCTTGAAGAACCTAAAGATCTCCTTGTCGAGCTTGTAAGTCTAGTAGAGGAGATTAGAACACAAATGTATATAATATAACGTAGAAGTGAAATCTTGTGAGATAAAGTTGAAGTTCCAAGAAGGCAGCGACCACTTCTAGCTGCGGTTGGGGTTAGGAGATGGGTGGAAGGCAGAGAAGGGGCAGCATTAATTAGTGGTATTCACCACCATTCACCAGTGGTTTAAGAATGTGAGGACACTGGCTCAGACACATTGTGACTTGCTCAGTAGTGGCACATGTCAAGTGACAGAGATGGGGACCAGGCCAATGCTGCCCCAAAGCCCATCTGCTCTGTAAGACCCACTGTGCCCTCAAGCTACCTCCCTGCAGAGTTGCCATTTCCTCATAAAATGATGGCTTTAAACCCCACATCGTAGCATTGTTGTAAGGAAAGCACTGAGCATAGTGTAGTGCTAGCACATAGTAGGTGCTCAATAAAAGTTAGTGTCTTGTCAGAGCCTCTAGTTCATCAAGGATCAGTCAGATGAGGTAATGATTCTTGCCACTCTCACAGAATTACTCATATGTGATTGTACGTGCACAGGGCCCTGCTGTCTGTAATGTGTTGGATAGTGTCAGTTGTTGTCTTAGTTCATTCAGGTTGTTCCAACGGAAGACCATAATCTGAGCGGCTTATAAACAAAAAAAATTTATTTCTCACAGTTCTGGAGGCTGGGGAATCTAAGATCCCCATGTCTGGTGAGGGCTGCTCCCTGGCTCACAGATGGCTGTCTTTTTTGCATCCTCACGTGGCAGAAGGTGCCAGGGATATTTGAGATCATTTTTATAAAAAAAAAAAAAAGTCACTAATCCCATTCATGAGGGCTCCACTCTCATGACCTAATAACCCCCAAAGGCCTCACCTCCAAATACCCTCAGATTAGGAATTAGGTTTCAAAATATGAGCTGTGGGGGGACATAAACACTCAGTATATAGCATTCTGTCCCTGGGCACCCCTCCCCCCAAAATTCATGCCCTTCTTGCATGCAAAATACATTCATCTCATTCCAATAGCCCCAAACGTCTTAACTTATTCCAGCAGCAACTTTAAATTCTAAGTCCAAAGTCTTATGTAAATATTATCTAAATCGGATATGGCTGAGAACAAGATACTATTCATCTAAAGCAAATCGTTCTCCAGCTGTGAACCTGTGAAAACTGCATGTCACGTGCTTCCAAAATACAGTGGTGGGACAGGAATAGGATAGGCATTCCCATTCCAAAAGGGAGAGTTAGGAAGGAACAAAGGAACAGATCCCAAGTAAATTCAAACTCCAACAGGGCAAACAACATTAAACCTTAAGGTTCAAGAATAATCTTCGACTTTATGCTCTGCTCTGCAGGTCCACTTAGGCAGATATCCTACCTTCACAACCCACTGAGGTTGGGGAGGGGTCCCATCTTCCAGACTTCCTGGGTTGGGGATCCTTATTCCACACATGCCAGAGTAGGGGTCTTCTGGACCCACTGAGGCAGCGGTCTTGCCCCACAGCTTTGCTGGGCAAGGATTGGGCCTCTCAGGGCTCCAGGCAGTCCTGTCTCATGGCTTTGGGTAGCCGTGGCCCCCCCAAGGTTGCTCTGTGCCTGGGTATTGTGTCTGTGGTTCCTCCGGGATGAAATCACACACCCGTGGCTCTACTGATATAGGGTTGCTGTGGTGGCTTCACCCTCTTGGCTCTGCTGGGAATTGCCCTAATTGGGGCTCTCTGAAGTGGCCCCATAGCACTGGCTGGGCTCTTGCACCCTGGGCCTGTAATGGGAGGGGAAGCCCTGATGATTTCTGA
The DNA here is from genome assembly GCF_000696425.1 of Galeopterus variegatus. NCBI lineage: Eukaryota > Metazoa > Chordata > Mammalia > Dermoptera > Cynocephalidae > Galeopterus > Galeopterus variegatus. The sequence continues at coordinate 207,486 of NW_007729099.1, forward strand.
ATTGCCTGGGAGGTCCTTTTTCCATTGTCCTGGACAGTAGCTTCTGGCTTCTGTTTAGCGCTCCCTGCCAAGTGCTGTCACTGGGAGGGGGAATTGGTACAGCATTTCTAGTGGGCATTTTTACCTTATTGACCTCATGATTCCATTTTGGGGAGTCTACCTCATCAAAGTAAACAGAAATACACATAAGGATTTATATGTGGGGATGTTCAGTGCCCTTGATTACAATCCAAAGAAATGGAAATATCTTCTTTCTGTAGGTGACCTCTGCTTGAACTCTTGCAGTATTGGAAGCCTCCCTACTCAACTTTCTACATTAGCTCCTCTGTCTTTGGATAACCCTTGCTCAGTGCTTGAGGTATCTTCCTTAGGCTGAGCCAAAAGGTTTCTTCTTGGTAATTTCTACACATGGGTCCATGTTCTACTCTGAAATGGCACTGGGATTCTGGCTTACTACTGCCTGTGCCAGCACATTCTTGAGCATCTGGTGGGATGCATCTACATAGGAGGCATCTGGGTATTCAAGTGAGTGTGGCCCAAGGTGGCCAGTGATAAAGAGCTCCAGTGCATGCACAGGGCAAACAGGCCTGCATCAGGGGTGGGGCTGACTGAGACAGTCTCAGAAAGGGTGGCATTTGAGCTGGCCCTTGGGAAGCGGGGGAGGATACTGGCAGAAACGTGTTGGAGAAGACCCAAGACCAAGGAAGCTAGCATAAGTTCTTGGCTACTGATCCAGAAAATTCCCTGCCAGTGAGGGTCCAGAGCAAAGGAGGAGCTTCTCTGGGGCTCAATCTTCTCTCCTCCAACACTGACTGTGAAGAAAGCTGAGTTAGGATGCTGAGCTGGCTGCACCTGCCTCCTGCACAGACTTTGGTGAATGATCCAGTGTTAATGGTGGGTGATGGTGTTCAGCCTGAGCTCCTCGAGTGCCACATCTCAGTCAGCTGCCAGCCTGTCTCTGGGCCTGTTCTGACAGCATCATGTCCCTAGTGCCACTTGTGCTCCATTTTGCTGATATACTCCTTTCTGAGGGAGATCGCACGCAGCCCTCCCAGCATGGGGTGCTTTGCTGTGGTGCCTAGAAAACAAATATGAGTGTTTTTTCTCCCATATACACATCCCACAATAGTTAATTGCCCCCAACAAATGCAAGCAAATGTTTTTTATTTATTTATTTTTTTTGGCGGCTTGCCGGTGTGGGGATCCAAACCTGTGACTTTGGTGTTACAAGTCTGTGTTTTAACCAACTGAGCTAACTAGCCTGCTTTCTAAGATTTTAACACCAAAGCCAGTAGTGGAATTGCATGTATTTGCACCACCCATGTGCGCACACCTGAGCCTACACATGATGGGCCAGGAGCTGTGTTAGCAAAACCCCAGCTGCCCCGGCCCCTCCCGTGAATTCTCAGGAAGGGGATTCCAAATGAAATGCTCCGTCCTGGGCTTGCTTGATTATTATTTGGTTTTGTCCAATTAGTGTGTCCATTGCTAAAGATTTCCTCTAAGGTCTCAGGCCTAGAGATAGACCTCTCTTTATTGGGCAAGTGAACAAAAAAGAGCAGCAAAATAAGAAATCAAACCAAAATGCCAAAGGTCAGTGGGTAAAAGTAATAGTTTCTTCTCTGCCCCCTGTTAGGAAGAAATGGAGTTTTAAACAGAGAACATCAGTAACAAGTACATCAGTAACCGTTGTCCTAAGGGAATAAAGAAAGCTCAGCTGTTCCTTTACATTTCCCTAATAGCTTGCTATTACACTGCTGGCTTGGCATTTTTCCTTAACAAAACAGAGTTTTAGTTGGGGCTTGTGGGTGCCTATGTGTGTGTGCGTGTGTGTGTAAGTTGTTTTTGCATGCTGGTCCCCCGTGGCCATGCTCCTTCAAAAAGCTAAACTTCAAGTTAAAATCCCACCAGTCTCTGCCTCACAGAGCCCTCCGGTGCCACTGGCTGTGCTCTGTCACTCTCGTAATGGAAAGTGACTGCAGACACAGAGTCTCCAACTGGTTAGGGGAATTTATATAATTATATCAGCCTACTAATCTTCCTGATGCTATCAGGAAATACCAAGGGCATTGTGAGTTTAAGGCTGGAAATATGTTTGACTCAGATCACTGGACATATATATTTGGTTTCAAATCTAAGGAATCTTGATGAGAGTAGTGTCCAAAAATGAGTGAACCACCAGAGATCTAGATTGCAATCTGGCAAGTTCCTTTTCTTCTTGAAGTTTGCCCATTGTCTACACAATTTGCTCCTGACTCTTAAATGTAGAGTGGGTTGGGGATTCCTGAAATTCACAACAAATTTCTTGCCACATCAGGATTTTTTTGGAAAAGTTAGCAGTCTGTGAACCTGTCTCAAAATATGAATAAGAACAAAAACAGTTAAGGTGGCACCTCTCCTGAATAAATTTAGCTATTCAGAGTAATTAAATATCATTATGCTTCATAATGTTCATTGCATTTAATGTAGGTTATAGGAAGTACCTTTAATGCTTCGTTAGCATTATCATTATATTTGAATTCTTTGCCCAATTTCTGACACATAGTAGGTACTTAATAGGTGTTTGTTGAAAAATAAAGACTATCTCTTACCACATTTAAACACCTTTAATTTTGATAGCTTTGTTTAAACAGACCCTCAAAATATTGATGTGGAAATTTAATTCAGATAGGATTGAGCCCACCTCTTGGTCTCCACTGAAACCTTTGAGGGAGATTTCATTTAGGTGAACTCTCTTTTCTCAGTCCTCCTCCCTGCACCTGGGAGACCTTTCTTTGATTCAACAAGTTGGGCTTCTTTGAAGAGAAATGGGGTGGGGGCATAGGTAGTGGCAGAAGGTGTGAGTTCAGCAGCAGGTATTTCTTTTAAAATTCTTTTTTTTTTGTCTTTTGTCTTTTTCCGTGTCCGGCAACAGATCGCAACCCTCAGTGTTGCCCCCGTACCGGACCGGGGACCGGCAACGGGATTGCAACCCTCGGTGTTGCTCCCGCGCCTCGCTCAGCCAGTGAGCGGGAACCGGTCTGTATGTGGGATCCGAACCCTCGGGCGGGAGCGCTGCCACACTTCCCAAGCAGCGCACTTATCCAGTGCGCCACCGGGCCGGCCCCTCTTTTAAAATTCTGAAAATGCATTTCTTTTTTAGATTTTGAACCAATTAGACCAGCAATACATGGTTGTAAGAGAATCGAATGATAGACACACAGAGTAATAAAGCAAAAGTTCTGGTTTTTATGTCCTCAACCCAACTTCACCGAGAGTGTGTGGTGTGTGCCTTCTTAATCATTTTCCGTTTATTTACACATGCATTACAAGGTGTTTGGAAATTCTCACTCAGGGCTATTGGGTCCTCTCGCTTCCCCAGCTGCATTGGTCATTTCACAGCCCTGGTGAAGGGCAAGTCCTGGAGTCCCAAGTTGCAATGAACCACAGTCTAGAGGTCGACATTCAGGTACACCCAGACAGAAGTTCATGCTTTTGGAACTGCATTCATACCAGACACATATCTTTTTGGTGGCCCTGATTTTGCTCTAAGACTTTTAAAATATGCACTTTTCCTGTGGGTTTGAAGGTGCTTTAGAAACCTGGCTTGGGGCTGGTTTGGAAGCGTGCTCTGGGTTAATGGCTCTCTGCTTATTCTGGGGCCTGCTTGCTTGGGCTATTGTCCAAGCCCAGACCTGGGAAGCATCATGACCCTCACCCTCCTTACTTGGGCCACTTAAAGGCACTGGCTTTGTTGTGCTTACCTCCCAGCTTGAATCAGTGGATGCCTCCACCCTGATGCCTGGGTATGGTGCCAGGGCTAATGTCTGAAATCCTGTCAACAGTGCCAACTGTAGCGCTCTTAATCCTGTTTGTGACACCAATTGTCTAGCTACACGACCACACGTTGTCGGGCTCTCTTACCTGCCGGTAATCCTGTACCGACTGGGCCAATTGCGGAGCTAGGGCTGGGTCTGGAACTCACAGACCCCTCAAGCCTGTTCACAGACTGGGTCACAAACCCTTCACATACCAGGCTGGGTCCCCAGACCCCTCATATACCAGGCTGGGTCACCAGGCCCCTTACATGCAGGTCTATGAGCTAGGTAACTCGCCAAAAGGTCTTTGGAAGCCATAGGTTGGAAAGCGTGGCTGCGCAGGGCGGATGCCCAAGGCAGATGCCCGCCTGCCCTTTTCACTAAAACTCCTCTCTCTCTCTCTCAAGAACACAAGAATAGCAACAAAACTAAAAAGACACATTGACGCACATGCACACTAACTACACACACACACACACACACACACAC
>NW_007729099.1:212719-236904 GCF_000696425.1 Galeopterus variegatus
ACACACACACACACACACACACACACACACACACACACACACACACACACACACAATTTGCTTACAAAGGATATGCTAAAACCATACCCAACTCGACCCAAGGGAAGGGCCCTGACCAAACTATTCTATTTTCCCAACACTGGGGCTCATCTTGTGAGCGTGGGTGCCCCCCAGGTCCTGTGAGCAGGCCCCAGGTCTGCTTTGTCCCTGAAGTCCCCCCCACCTCACTCCCCCACTGCTTTCCATGCTCTGCTGTAACTTTTCTCCCTCTCAGGGCTGTTGGGGAGGAGTAAATGAGACGGTTCTTGTAAAAGGCTTAAAACAGTGCCTGGCACATTATAAGAGCTCAACACATGTTAGTTATTATTGGTAGAAGTATCAGCATAATTTTTTGGTATTAGTTAGTAGTAGTGCTAGCAGCAGCAGCATAGTAAGTCCTCAGTACATGTTTAGCTGCTGGTGCCATTATTGCACACTTGTCCTTCTAATTTTCAGGCTTCTGTAAACAGCGCATCTTTGTACCCCTGAGGGCCCGGCAGCACTCAGGACACTCCGAGGCACACAGTGATTGCTCTATAGAGACTGACTGCTCTTTCTGCAGTTCTCTAGTAGACATCTATTTGTCAGGAACATTGGGCTCTCTCCCGACAGGATCTCATGTCTGGGACCTCCTTCGTTTGGAAAAGGAAGGAGGCTCATGAGCCCATGTATACCAGGATGGAGAATATCTCACGTGGGAGCCTGTCTCTTACATCAGAGCAGCCTTTGTAAATGACACAAGCCATTATGCTTTTCCTGTGTAATTTTATGATAGTATAATGTCTCAAATAACCCTAACAACAGAGGAATTATAGCATCATTTTACATGACAGATTATTTCAATGGTTAACATGTTTTTCATTTCAAATAACATTCATTAGTCTCTGGTTCAAAACAGCCACCATGTTAACTATCTAAACATCTTCCATTCCTGCTTTAGAAGCAATTAGTTTTGATTTTGCAAATAACATCAATCTTATTTTTGAATGGGCAGTTTGATATTAGCATGAAAATAAAATGCATGTAAACTTTTTATGCCAGCAAACAAACACTGTTCTTATTGGAGAGGGATTGTTCTCCTGTGAGTTCTCTATACGTCTAAGCTGACGGGTCTGTCTCAGAGATCTGATGAGAGAACAAATACCAGACAGAAAAGAAGCCCTGATGACTGGGACCAGTTATGTGAGACTCAGTTTTTCCATCAGTAAAATGGGGGTAATAATTGGTTCTACTCTCAGAGGGTTGTTGTATGTGAGGAATCTAGGAGATGCATTTAGGGCATTGAGACAGACATGTAGTAGTCACATAAAACAAGTGGAGTGCTACTGCTATTATTTATTATCTGGAATTGCTTTGCTCCTTCACCAGCTGTTCATGTGCAGAGTAAAATAGTTCCATCTAAAGGTATGCAAACATGGTAGAATACACAGTGTACTGAATAAAATGCATGGCCCTTCCTCAATGACTAAAAGAAAAAAGTCAACAATGCTGTTGCACGCACACATACGTATTATATATATTATAGATAGTTTTTTTGTTTTTGTTTTTTTTTGGTGGCTGGCCAGTACAGGGATCAAACTCTGGTTCTTGGTGTTATCAGCACCACACACTAACCAACTAAGCTACCAGCCAGTCCCTCTACTACATATATTTTAGTAGCCACCTTGCATCATTAAAATATTTTTGGCTGGTCATTGAATTTCATTCAGCAGAATTATGTCAGGAAATTGACACCTGTACATGTATTTATTGCTAAAAAACTTACTCTGTCCTGCCACCTCTTTTCTGTGGGCCCTGACTGTGGCCCCACTATCATGGTCAGATGAAATGCTGGGTCACAGCTGATGTTAATCCCCTGTGGGGAAGCAGCAGGGGGTGGGTTGGTGAGGGTGGGGATATCTGAGTAAGGAGCAACAGGGTCTAGTCAAAAGCAAGAGCAGGAAACACTGACTTGGGGAGTTGAAAGTTAAGGTTGATATTCCCAGGTAATGGGTCAGCCAGTCTTGCTTATAGCAAGAGTATGTATGTCGTCCTTTCTGCTGCTGACAGTGGTGAATCGTTCTTATAGATAAAATGAATATTAATAGATTGATTTGCGTAACATTTTACAGAAATCCTTTGGTGTTCTAAAGAATCGTTTTAGAGGAAAGTAAGTCTTTAAACGACAATATTAGCATGTGGTTCTGGGCATTCCTGTTAACTTGTCAGAAAATCCAAATGTTATGTTATTTGCGTATTACCTGATAATGTTGGCTGACGGTTTCCATCATTTGAATTTTCACTGTAGGCTACATTTCTTTATAATTACTACTGAACTTAGTATTTCTTATTTTAAGAAACACATACAGAAAATATTGTGAGGAATATAGAAAAACTGATTATTTCAGCAACTTTTGAGAATTCCTAGGAATCCTGCTTTCTCATTCCCGAGACCTGAAGATTAATATCTGTTGGTAGTTTGGAACCACTACATTGGAGGTCCTTTGGAAACAGTCTGAATTCTAGAGTGTGGGAATCCTTCGACCCCCTAAGCACAGGAGAGCTCCCTCCACCTACTTCTCAGTTGTTACTAGAGAGTTTTTTTTTTTTTGGGAATTGTTTTTTCAAGTCTGGGTTAGGGTTTCTGGAAACAAGAGCCTATTGAATTCTTGTTGCTTAAAACAACATGCTATTTTCGTCTTCTTGCTAGTGCTAATAATTTCTGGAAATAAAAGGAGAAAGTTCTAAAAGTCCAAATTATTACATTCACTTATTCACTGAGCAAGTCCATGTGTCAAGGGCCAACCATGTTTCTAAGTACCAGGAGTGCAAAACTGGTTAAGACCCGGTTAGTGCCCTTTAGGAGTGCATAGTATATTGAAGGAGATAGGCACAAAAAAGAACTTCTTCACACTGTAACGAGTGCCACAGTTAGGTCTGAACAAGGTGTGATGTTGGAACAAACGGTGTCATGGTTAACTCTACTTGGAGTGGGGATCACAGGGTCAGGAAAGACATTACAGAAGGCAATTGATTTGAAGCTTGAACAAAGAGTAGACATTTGCTATGCAGATGGAAAGCATTTGCCAAGTCCTGTAGATTTGGATTTGCAAAACACATAAAGAGACCCCTAAGTGGTGGCTATGGTGGCTGGAGATAGAGTCAATAGGACTGAGGGGTAGGGGAATGTGGGGATGGCAGAGAGAGGGAGGGACCTAGGATGGGCCCCCAGGTTTTCAGCCTGGGTGTGCCCCATGTCCTGTTGGAATAACAGTAGCCTCTTAACATTTGGTTGAGTTGAATTAAGGTGCTTGCTTGGAGACTAGTCAGGGAGCCTGACAAGAGGCCATCACAGGGCCATGTTGAAGTGGACGTGCAGCCTGTCTGCCTGTGGAGGGGCCCCAGGAGGATTCCCGGGGAGGTGATATTTGAGTTGGGCCTTGAAGAAAGGAGGATGGGGGGAGAAATGTGGGTGGGAATGAAGGTGAGTTAGTTCGAGGAAAAGCTCACATGATGGTGCAGAGGCACAAAGTGTGTGTGTGTGTGTGTGTGTGTGTGTGTGTTGGGGAGGGGAGCAGGGCATACAGGGAGCCTATGAAGGCAGGCTGGGGTAGTTTTATACCCAAGCTTGGAGTTTAGACGGTGCCCTAGGAGGTGGGAAGAAGATGCAGGCTTTAAGTGTGGGAACCACATTATCAGGTTTATACTTGATTATCATCGCTCTGCTTCAAAAACATAAACGCTGGGAATTCTGGTAGACTTTTAAAAAAAGATTGAGGATAAGCAGTTGAACAAAAGGGAATAAGAAATGCTGGTGATCCTCTGATTGTCTGTCTTCTCTCCATTGTGGAGGGCTTGTAGGTTGGGGTTTTCTGCACAGTGCCACCAGCCTGTAGGAGGCACGGCTGCCCCTCAGCACCAGCCAGGCTGGGATGGAGCTAGGGCTTAGTGGCCAGTGGAAAGCTGATGGGACCTGCCTCCCAGACTAAATTGTTTGTGTCACCCTAGTTGATGAATGTCTGTGACACTGGGCATAGCAATCCCATCAAGACACCTTCATCAGATTTCACTCTTCATAGACTCGAGAATTGAAATATCTTGAGTCAGAAATCAGTCCCTTGCCTTGACTGGGTTGGTTATTTTTTATGATTTGCACTGAGTTATGGGGATTGAAATGCACATGCAATAGCCAGGGAAGTTATGCTTCTCAGGCTCATATACCCTTGTATGTAACTTTACATACTTGGCCTCTGGACAGAGACCACAGGTTTGGGTGCCATCTCCACTAGGATCCTATCTAGTTAGGTAAAGAACACTGGGTTTGCCCCAATCTAGGAGATATACTTGTTTTGTTAGAATGGGAAAAGTTAGAATGGCTTGGCCTCTGCATCTACAGCCCCCAAGACAACCAGGAGAGGTTAAAGGCAGACATACCTGGGCAAGATCCATGACCAGCAGATGTTGGGTATGCTGAGCTTCTTCCTCTACAGGTATAGGGTCACAGACATAGTTTAAAGGGGCATTTTGGTTATGAAGGTACAGATGCCAAAATAGGAGATTAAACTGGTCACAGATCAGTGCAGTGATCTCCTGGACAACTTCATTTGACAACATGTGTGACGTTAGTTGGCCATATTTTGATGTGACACTGGGCAAGTCACTTCCCCTCTGTGCCTTTTATTCCTTATTTATAAAATGAAATTGTTGGACTAGATTAGTTTTAAGGTGTTTTCTGGTTTTTATGTTCTGTGATTTTTGTGATTAATTCCTGAGCAGCCTCTGCAGTGGTCAGCACATAAGGACCCACCTACCCAACAGACCCAACGGAAGTATCTTAAGCATCCAGGGTGCACCAGGCCCTCTAGTAGGCATGGCTATCTGGCTCACCTCTTTGCCTCCTCTTAATTAGCTTGCTTTAACGATGATGTTCAAGTCCGGAGACAGAGATGACTTGTCATTAACTGGTGATTGATAGCTGGGTCCATCTTTTCCTCAAAGCCATTGGTTCATTGTTCTCTTCTCCCTCCCCTGCCTTTGGCTAAGGTCCCTTAGCCTCCTTTCCTGGGGGGCATCATTGCACGTGGTGATGTCTGCTCCAGCAAAGCTGCATACTCTTTGGACTTTATAGCCCCTTTCTAGGAACTCATAACAAGAATTGCTTCAGCTGTGGGCATGCACACTGGGGACTGATCCAGGAGAGGGGCTGCCAGATGCCAGAAGTTCTTCCTGCATTTGCTGATTCATTATCAGTGTCAGACATTCTGCTGTGTGAATGATGATAGATATGTGGTGTTCTGCTGAAAGAATCATGTACTCGAAGGTTAACCTGTGCTGACAACCTACTCATCCACTGCATGACGCCCCACCACCATCCCTTTGCCGGTAGCCCAAAACAAACCTTGAAAGAGTAAAATGTGTTTGAAGAATAATCTCATGTCCACGTGATTTAGAAATGCAAATGATGATTAAAAAAAAAATTCCAGATGAGTAGCAAAGCCAAGGTAGAAGCAAGGAGGTGTTGGAGAGAGGACCCCCCAATGACACACATAGCCCTCAAAGGATTTTTAAGCTAGTAGTCTAGGTTGGACTGAGATGGGCAGAACAAGAGAGATTCACCCCTGCACTCTCTGTAGCTGTGTAAATGCCATCCCAGGCCTAGCCACCGATCAGCTTCGAGACTTTAGGCAAGTCTCTTCTCTCTTTGAGCTTCAGTTTCCCCATCAGTAAAACAAGCAAGCTGGACTGGGTGATCTCAAAGGGCCCTCGTAGGACTTCTCTGGTTTTTTGGTCAGACAGGCTCATCTCTGTGGTCTGTACAGCTTGGGGTCCCCGCTAGCCCCAAGGGCTGTGCTGTGGGTATGTGCTGATCCTCTACTACTACCCTCAGAAGTAGTCCCCCAAACAGACCCTCTTCTTACTGCCTCCCCCAAACTGCTAGGGTAGGTTCAAAAGGATAAGAGCCAAATTGGTGGTTGCTCCTTGCTTTATCCACCTTTCTTTCTTGCTCACTTGCTTCATTTAGAAGAGGGTAGGTGACCTCAGACATCAAACTCAAATTCCTGAGGGACTGGAGACTCATTCCATACCTATTAGAAAAGATTCTTTCCTTCTGGCCCCATGAATTCTTTTGGGGAATTAAATGCCATTCCAAACCTATGGCCTGAGGATTAAGTCATATTTCTATGTAAATGGTAATTTCATCCTCTATACCCCGAATTACTGGGGCAAATAATAATTGTACTATTAGCTACCATTTTTATTACTTCCTCTTTTGCAGGCAGTATACTTAGTTCTTTATATACTCATTAATCTTCATAATATCCACTTGTAGTAGATTCTGTTTTCTCTCGTTTTATAAATGAGGAGACTGAGATTTACAGGATGAAATATCTTTCCAAGGTCACACAATGAGTAAGTGACAGAGCTGAGATTCGAACTTGTGTTTTCTGACTCCAGAGCCCAAACGCAAACCACCATGCGGGGCTGCCAAAGCAAAACATTTCAAGGACACGGTAATTGCCTGATTGATGGGCAGTCCAGAGACACTTGTCCTCCGCCCAGAACTCAGCCCCACAGCCATGGGAGTCACTCCAAGTGGTTTGCTGGGAGAGTAGCTTCAGCTAAGGAAGAAAATGTGGCAGTAACTGCAGGCCTTTATTTCAACGGTTTATCATACAGTGATGGGGCTCCTTCTGTAGACATAAGCCATCCTAATAGCACCATTTATCATTATGACAAAGGTTAGAATGAGGGAAAGCTTGAGCTAGAATGAAAGTAGAGTTCTGATTATTTTAACAGTTGAAAATGACATCATCTCAGAGCCTCTATGAAATGGCAAACTGGAAGCTGGACTGAAATTGCTTTAAAATGTATCCAGAGATAATTTTCTACAGCTGTGATACAGTCTGCAGTTGTGTTTGGAGATGAATTTCTGTCTAAAGAGCTCACTGAGTCACCTGTGTGTCATCCATGCAAAAAACTGCCCATCAGCCCCAGAAGAGTCTCAAGCTATGGGTTGCTGTTCTCTGGGTACCTGTGCTATGCCAAACCCAGTGTTGGGACTGAATAAGCCACACCCTCTCATTAAAAAAATGTATTGTGAATGTCTTTCCATGTCAATAAGTAATGTTTTACAACATTTTTAATAGCCACATTGTTTTCCTTGGTCCATCTGATGGGTTGAACCTAGGCTTTTGGGACAGAATCTCCTGCCCTTCAGTGAGTTGGAACTAGTGGGAGTGCTGGCTGAGGGCCCTCGGGATTCCTCTGCCTGTTCAACCAGCCCTTTATTTATTTGTTTGGCTTTTTGTTCCAGGAACCTAGAAGAAAGATCCATGGGGATCCGAGCTTCAACTAACTTATCCTTTCTCTCCTTATCCTTAGGCAGAAGAAAGGGAGTGTGGCCCACAAACACTGGGTTGGACCTTCGAATCTGGTCAAGTGCAAGCCCTGTCCCATGGCACAGTCAGCCATGGTCTGCGGCTCCGATGGCCACACCTATACATCCAAGGTTGGTCTTCTTTGTTGTCTATTTTGTCATCAAAAACATCCACATGTGCTTGTTCTGACAAGTCTCTGTGCCAAAACTGGGGCCTGTGAAGCTTGGTGGGCTCCTAGGCCTTGCCCTGGAGAAGCTGCTGCATGAGCAGACTCGTAAAAATGTTACATCTTTTGCAACTGGGCTGGCTGAGGGCTAAGGAAAGGGTGGTTCTGAGAGTGGCTTGTGATCCTCAGGTTAATCTGGATGAGCTTCCTGGAGAAGGTGAGGTAGCAAGCTGTTCATAAGATGCAGCTCCCATAGCCCGGCTGTGGGGAGAAGCCGGTGAGGGAGGCTCGGGATGCTGCTTTGTGGACAGCACAGTGAAAGGAAGAAGTGTGATTCTGCACACATTTAACCTGCACTTATGCATATCTGGCAGGCATCCCGTGCTGCACAGGCCTCAGAGTGGGGCCTCAGGGGCTCACAGTCTAGTGGAGGGAGGGGCAAGCATGGTGACAGGGCACTTTAACCCAACCAAGGCAAAGAAAATCCTTTTGTAGGAAAGAGGCTGGGTAAAGTGGGTCTATTTATTCTTACTGGAGGGATGAGGAACAGCTTCATACTAGAGGAGGAGGGGCGTTTTGTCTGGGTTTTACAATACGATTTGCAGGCAGGAAGGCAGGGATCATAGGGGTAGAGGAAGGAGGTGGTCATTTGTTCCTGGAACTTCAGACACTCTTTTGGGATAAGGTTGTCCATTTGTGATTGGGAATGGGTATATTTCATTGGGATAATGATTTTAAGAAAGGGAAACCACAAAATTTCTTATCTAACAAATATAAACAAGGGACCCCCTTAGGGTCTGACACTGTGCTAGGTAGGAGGGAGCTGGTATGGGGGTGCATGTCTTATGTCTTTTCTGTGAGACATGGGGGGGGCACCCCACCTCCTCCAGCCAGAGCTGCCCAACTTTCCTCTGTCTTCTTATTTCTCTGTGTTAGGTTTCACCTAGAGAGCAGACTCTTTGGCTAAAGAGAGGTGCCATAGGATACACCCTGGCCACACTGCCACATGGTCCTCAGGGCTTTCTGCCGGTGCCCTCTTTGTCCTCGCCCCACTTCACAGACAGTTGACTGTTCTGTTCTCTGTGATCCCCTCACCACCCTGACCCTCCCACCATGGAGATGCCACAGGCCTGGGCGGAGCCTCACTGCCTGCTGTCCTCAGAGACTTATCTGGGTTATTTTGAGGTTGTGGCCACTCTTCCCTACTGATTCTGTGATGTATAGGTCATATATTTTTGTTCACTGAAAGTACAGTTCTATCCTCCCAGATTTTCACATTTTTGTAACAAAGGGAAACAAATATGTCTCACAAAACAGGTATCTGGAAAGTCTGGCTTGTACTCAGACCCGTGTAGTCTGTGTTAGGACCTCAGTAGCATTATCTTTGCTTGATTAGTTCCTTTGTTCGTTCCACAAGTGTCATTTAAGCCTATGTGCCAGGCACTGTGTGAGGTGCTGGGGAAACTTATAATACAGTGGGAATTCAAAAGGTGGCTCTTCTTCATGGCCAGAGTCAGCAGTCCTTACCTCCCCTGCTCCAGATGTGTCCTGTGAGCTAGAACTTCTCTGCCCAAGGTCATAGCCTGGCTAAATAGCCCCAGCCTACTTCAGCTCAGCTCAGCCTACCCTTCTCCCTTCCCTTAGTGTCCTTGGTCCCTAATAGAGTCAAAGTTGGATATAGTTTATAGTAACAGGGCTTGCTTATGACACCCTAAACATGTTTGGGAAGGTGGAGTTGTAGGGAATACTAATGAATCATTTTCATACCCTGTTTCCAAAGGCAGATCAGGCGATCATAGTCTTTCACCTGGGGCCCAGATTCTAGGTGTGTAAACAATCACCTGAGAATCCTGTTAAAATACAGATTGTGATATGGCAGGTCTGCGGTGGGGCCCGAGAGTCTGCATTGCTAACAAGCTCCCAGGCAATGGCCATCTGCTGGCCACAAACCTCATTCTGAGCAGCGAGGACTTCAGTTTTTATAGGCACCTCCTAACAGTCTCCCTACCTCCAGTCTGCCCCTTCCGCTACCCCCAAAGTCCATTTCCACATGACAGAAGAGGTGGCCATTCTGTAATAGAAGTCCGTTTGTGTGTCTCCCCTGCTTAAAATGCTTGGGTAGCTTTCTTCTTGCTGCCAGAACTGGGCCCAGACTCTTCATTGCTCCTAACCAGGCCCAGCGTCTGTTCCCTTCTTGCTCCAGAGTCACTTATCATGGAAAGGATCTTTCATTCATTTGTTCAGCAGCTCTGTATTGGACACTTGTTCAGTTGTTCTAGGCACTGTGCAAAACATGGGGTAGGGCAATGGGAAGAAGACGGAGAGCATTGCTGCCCACGTGGGGTTACACTCTGGTAGGAGAGACAGAACGGAATAAGTAACTGAGCAATGAAATATGTAATTTCAAATTTTAGTGATGCTAAAGCATGGTGCTGACAAGGAGAGGTACAGGGGGCCCTGCTTGACCGGGGATGGTGAGGAGGGGTTCTTAGGACAGAGTGGATGGGTAGAATGTTCCAGATAGAGAAAATAGCATGGGCCAGGGCAGTATGGCAGTGTGATGTGCTTGAAGAACTGAGAGGATGCCCATGTGTGGCTCTCATGGTGAGGGGAGAGGCACGTGAGCTGAGGGGAGAGGGAGGATGTAGGGAACAGTTTGAGAGGAGACATTTAGAGAACCTGGAGCTGAGAAGATGGTCGGGCACTTCCAGGCTTGTGGGACACTTGGCATTGCAATTGCCTGGGGAACGTGAGATCCTACAGATCCTGCAGATCATGGGGTGTGGTGCCTAGTGGGTGCTCAATGTGTGTCACTGCCTAGAGAGGAGCCAACAGGGCCTCTGGCTGAGGAGGAATGGGAGATTCCAGTCTGTATTGTCCATTCTGAATTCAGGTGAATGGGGCAGAGAGAGCTTTGTGATTGAGAAAAGCAAGCCGCCCTGTCCTGGGCCAAGTTGCTTAGCTAAACGCACAGCTGGGGCTCTGGCAGACAGCCACTCCTTGTAACACTTCTCTCTTTTTGAAGATCCTGTTTGTGCTGTTCACATGATTCCCTTCACCGCTGCAGTCAACTCTGATCCTGGAGCCTGAGGCTGGAGACAGGCCTTGAGATGTCAGTGAGGGAGGGATCAGGGCTGTTTAGGCAAATGGCTTGTTGCACATCAAGCCCTGGCAGAAGCCTGCTCACTTGCCTCTGTCTCTCGTTCACAGAAGGAGCTTAAAATGCCAGCTCTCCATGACCCCCGAACTCAAGGAACAGTGCTAACTTGTCATGCGTGGCTTGTAATGCTGTCAGTTGTCCAGGGAATGTCTCTGGAAATGTTCGCTGGTCAAGTGTGAGCCCCCTTCCCCTTCCAGTGCCCCCACCTCCCACCACTTAGCCCCTATCAGTCTGGGCAGGAAAGTTGGCTTTTTATATATGGGAAGGTTGCTTACTCACAGGTGCTGGTAGTAGCTGGTTTAAGAGGCAGGATTTGGATTTGGAAAACCCCTTTGCAGTGACTCTTCATTCTTCAAAAGGGGAGTGACCTCCATATACCGTTGGGCAGAGCCCTCAAAGGCCTTCCCCAGAAGCATCTTGATGTTCTGTTAATGTCTTTGAATTCCTGCAGCAGACTTACTGAGTTCTCCGTTTCCCAGACCTGCTAACTCTTTTCCTGGAGCAAAAGAGATGTAAAGCCTTAGAAATTGTAGCATTCTTCTCCCATTCTCCATATGGGTTATACTGAGGTCTAAAGAGAAGGCCAGTGGCAGAGTTTGATACCCATGGTTTCCTGCCTGGATATCTGTGATCTACCTACTTCTATCTGAAGTTAAAACAAGGGATGGGGTGGTGGGAAGGGCATCATTGCAGTGGAAACAGGTGTGGGTGTTGGATATTGGCATTAGTCTCCTAATCTTCTGTCTTATGTGAACTTCTAGAAAGTTTGTGTTTTCTCTTTCTTAACGCAATAGGTCAAATATGGCTCAATCAGAAGCTATGTGTTGATTGCTAAAGACCTCTGAAGCAGAGGAGCACTCAGTGAGGCTTCCTTACAAGGTGGCTATTTCAGTCTGGTAGGGTTTACTACTGCAGTGTTTTAGTTGTTGCCCCCAAATACATGGCCACTTGTTTACTGAGGTTCAAAAGGACGTTTTAGTATCACCGACAAAGCTGTTGGAGACCACCAATAGATGCTCATCAAGAGTGAGTTAATGACTTCCCATCCCATGGACTTAGTGCCTTTTTTGAATTACCAGTGTCAGGGAAAAAGGACAGATGAGACCATGATGCATGTGTAACTGGAAGCAATTAAGTCAAACTCATAAAAATTAGTTTGGGCAAAAATATATTGAAGCCTCAGTCCTGTCATCACCAGGGAAATCCATACCCCATAGAGAATAATCACAGTTCTCCAAGTGAATTGTTTACCCCTTCAAGATGGTTCTGAGGCTGTGGGACAGCATAGTCAGAGGCAGAAGGATGAAGGAGCCTGAACATCAGCCTGTCCTTAATGCTGGTGTCTGTCCTTGAATCGCATAAACAAGCTTTCCGTCTGCTTCTGGGTCCCAGATAGTCAGAAGCTCTTTGAACTGGGGGATGCACTTAGGAATCTTTCTGCAGCAGGTCTCTTCCAGTGTCCCCATACCAGGGGTACCCCTCAGAGCTCTGTGACTCCCCCAGGATCAAAGATAAAGTGCACAAGAATGCAGAGTCTTGAGATCAAGGAATGTATAGTGTTACATGGCAATAAATGTTCATTCAGACTCTGTAAAGCATAACCCATAAAAGATAAGGAACAGAAGGGCACTATTGGGAATTGGCAAAATGAAGCCAACACGGCAGCTGGTTTGAGAGTGTGATATAGACTCTGACCCGTGACTTGGCCTCCAGGCAGTAAGGATCACCCTAGTCATTTCATAACTACCCTTGATGTCACATTCTTCCAGCCAGGGAGACTGACATAGCTCAGAAATTCAATAAATATTTATTGAATTCTTTCTTACTCTGTGCCATGCATTGTGCTAAATCCAAAGATATAGCAAAGGGTGAAATAGACAAAGCCCCAATCTTCATGGAACTTTCAAGAAGGGCAGACAAATTGAAATGCAGTCTGCCTTCATTAGAATAGGTATTCAGATAAAGGACATTCAGGGTGGTGCAGGAGCACAGAGCAGGGCCACCTCAACCAGTTTGGAGGCATAAGCAGTCTTCTTACAGGAAGTGGTGGTTCAGTCATGATCCTAGGGTAGAAAGAGTCAACCAGAGTAAGAGGGGTTGGGGGCAGCTCATTCAAGCAAAGGGAAGAGGGGTTGAGGAGATAAAAAAAGCATTGAGGAACTGGTGACAGCGTCACTGTGGATGGGTCACATGGGGGTGAGGACAGGGTTAATTAGCTGCAGAAATGAGACTGAAGAGTAATCAGGGGCCACATTTTGCAGAACCTTGAAGACCACACAAAGAGGGTTGGACTTTACCTAAAGAGTACTGGGTATCCTATCAAAGGTTTATATTTTTTAATTTGCTTACACTGGCTGCAGGGTGGGAGTGGTTGGGGCAAGACTAGGGGCACAGTGAGTGTGAGGAGCATACTGGAATCATCCAGGCATGGCATGAGTGAGGCCTGGATTTGCATGGTGGTTGCAGAGATGGATAGAAACAGTCTAAAGAAGTACTTAGGAAGTTATCGCTGGTGTTGGTGACATTTGAATTTCAAATATAGAAAGTCATTTCAGCTCTAAGCTCAGCAGAAGGACTTCTTCAACATCATTGCCCTGGCTGGACTTGGAAATCCTCCTGCCAACAGCTTCATGGCTTTGCCCTGGACTGTCATCTGGGAACCTATCATCTCTGAAACCCTTTCCTGTCTCTCCTGCTGTCTGCATACAAAGAGTAAAGCTTACTGGGGTCCTGGCTGTGAGGAGAGAAGCATCCAGACTGCTGACTAGAATCTGGCCAGCCCAGGCTTCATCCAGATGGGCAATTTCAGGTTTCCTCCTTCTGGAGGGGAGAGCAGAAAAGGGAGCAGACTTGGGGTGGGGTCCTGGAAGCTCAGAAAGGAGCAGGGGAGGAGGTCCCCACTGCTCCAGGTCCTGGCCCTTCTGGGGGGTCTCATTGCCGGGTCTCCTTCAACAGGACTTGGTTGATTTCTCTAATCCATGCCCACCTGAGTGAAGCGCAGATGTCAGGGCTGTGACTGCTCATATCCCAGCCAGAAGCCCAGTGCTCGGCCTGTCCTCTGAGAGCGGGCTCTCCCGGTGCTGCTGGGAGTCCTGGACAGACTGCCCTGTCCTCTGGCTTCAGCCTGGCTGCTGGTAATTGGTTGACAAACAGGCAAACACCCATCTGCTTTCCCTCTGCCCCCAACAGTTTCTTCTTTAATTGCTGTTAAACAATCAGCAAATGGCTATTTTATGTCTAGACACAGAAGAGAGATGCAGAGTTAAGAACTGCTGTGGAGGAAAATGCTTCCCTTCCGTTCCGGGTGTGCGCACGGGAGGGGGGTAGAGAGCGCTTGTTTTACAGGGTTGCCATTTCTTTCAGCATATTGTTGCTGCAGATTATGTTATTTTTTCAGAAGCAACTTAATAGTTTCCAACAATTGCTACCAAGTAAAGGTCATGTTTGAAGTTCTTGGCAAGTGGAGTCGCTGTGGGCCGGCATTTCCCAAGAACAGACTATAGCGAAGGTTAGAGCAAATTGAAATTGTAGATTTGTAAGATTTGTCAAGATGGCTTCAGGCTCAGTATGTCTTCTCAGTCTCCCACAGACTTTTATGACCCTGAGACCGTGTTAGACAGAGGAGGTTTTATGTGTGGTTACTCTTTGCTTTCAAGCAGAGTTGAGTCTGTCAGAATTTTCAGGGATGATTTTGGATAGGCCTGTCCCCACTGGACCTGTGGGTTGAGAATCGTCTTCACTTACAAATGGCTCATTGGTGAGGGTCTTGCTTCTGACTAAGCAAGAAAATAAAATTATTGGAAACGGAAGGCGGAAGGCTTGCATTTGCACATTTTGTGCGTCAGCAGGCTGGAGCACAATGGTAGTAGTAAGGGCACCGAGAATCAGAGCAGGAGCAGCAATTAGGTGAGCTGCTGGCTGTTCCCACCTGTGCAGAACTGGGTGTGGGAAGTTAGAGTTCCTGACTCTATCCACGTATGCTCTTGGGCGGTAGGGGAGAAAAGAGTCATGTGCAGATAGACCACAGAGGACACCAGCAGTCTAACAAGGGATCCAGGTAGCGGATTTCATTATTTTGATATTCTGTTGCTTAGAAAAGGCCAACAATAGAGGTTTTATGGCTTTGGAGAGAGACTCAATGGCATCTAACAAATGCTAAGCAATTTTGCTTTTTTACATTAAACAGTTTGAGGTTTGGGGACAGATCCCCATGACAGATGTCCCAATTTTGCCTTTTCCCCTCAGACCGTGTTCATTTTCTTTTTCTTTTTTCAATTTTATTTATATTTATTTTTGTGGAGTACAGTGTGTCACTCCAATACATACAGATAATGCACAAGGATTCACTTAGGGCAGAGAGCATAGTTTCACACCCATTAGTCCCTCTTCTCGTCCCCCAGCCCCCTCCTCTCCCAGCCTCTGTGGCCTTGTATGTTTTCAACCTCCTTCCTTAGTCTGGGGTAGCCAAATATCATTTGATAATGAGAGCTAGATAACACAGTATGAAAACCCTCATCTATTACTTTGAGTAGAGTTCTTTCCCTAGTTTTGATATAATCATCAAAACTTTTCTCCTTTATAGGGCTTTTGGAAGGAACAAATATGAATAATACTTAAAATATTAATTGCGCATTAGCTAGGATATAGGTTCTGACTGCTATAACAAACCCCAAATGAAACAGAGGCTTATATGGGATAACATTTTATTTCTCTCTCATGTAAACATTCCCAAGGTAAGCAGCCCAAGGCTGATGTGCTGCCTCTAGACTGTCAATGACCAGGATCCTTTTAGCTTGTTATTTGTCATCCTCAGTAACTGGAATTGTTGAGCTTCTGCCTCTGGGTCCAGGACAGCTGCTACCCAGCCAGCAGGAAGGAGGAAAGAAAAGGGGGCACAATTCAGAGGTCACCAGCATCACTTCTGCATACCTCCTATTGCCAGAACTTAATCACAAGCCTGTACCATGCTGTCAGGAAGGCTGAGAAATGTGGTTTTTATTCTAGGCAGCTATGTACCCAGCCAAAATTTAAAAGTTATATTATTAACGAAGAACTGAGAGGATATTGGGGTTATCTAGCAGTCATTACTACAGTAATATTTATGTAATAACAATACCAACACAACAATAGTACTTAATTACTGAGCAGTTGTTAAGTACTATGACATTGTGCTAAGTGCCATAGTATTATTTTATTTCCTGTGTTATTTCATCTGGTTCTCACAACAAATCTATGAGATAGGTACTATTATTAGTTCCAAAGTAAAGATGAGAAAATTGAAGCTATAAAACTTTTTCAAGGTCAATGCAGCTAGTAAGTAACAGAGTGGATATTTGGACTCTGGTCTGTCTGACTTCAGAGTCACAGTTTTTACTTCCACAAGTGAAAAGCCACCTGAAAAGTAATGTAAAATATCAGTTATGTCATCAGATGCTTCTGATTTTAAGTGTCAGAAATATAACTCTAACTTAGCTTAAAACAAAAAAGAAGATTTACTGGCATACAAGGCTAGAAAGTATACTGGGGTAGCCAGTCCTCAGAGAAAGAAGGGAAAATTCAGTAGTTGACAATCTTGTA
Organism: Galeopterus variegatus; assembly: GCF_000696425.1. Lineage (NCBI taxonomy): Eukaryota > Metazoa > Chordata > Mammalia > Dermoptera > Cynocephalidae > Galeopterus > Galeopterus variegatus. Next base: position 229,020 of record NW_007729099.1, read on the forward strand.
TTTCTTCTGTCTCTCATCTTTGTTTGTCTCTGCTTGATTTCATTCCGTAAAGAGGCTTTCTCCCCTTGGCACAGCATATGAATTTTGCTTCCAGACTAGAAACTCCAAAGAAATTTGCCAGTGTCTGTATTTCAATTCCAGGGAAGGATTCCAGTGAACTCGTTTTGAATCGCATGCCCATCCCTTAATCGCATACTATGTCCAGGCTGATGTGGTTCTGTGATTGGCCTGCTCTGGTCATATGAACCCCTTTATCTCACCCTTCACTAAGAACAAGAGTAAGATTTTTTTTAGCAGAAGAGGAGTGACAAAAACAGTGTGCACTGGACTGAATAAAATTTAAAACATAGTGTACTACACAATCACTTTTTTAAATACCAAATATATTAGCCTCATCAAAGTCTTCAGCTAAATGATACTAGTTTGAGTCATTAAGAATATATTAAAGCATAATGTGTTTCTAGGAATGACAGGCATAGTGGGCCATACAAGACAAGTTTTTACACTAGACATGTTATCTAGTTAAAGAGAAAGTTCATCTAAAATAAAGATTCAGTGTCATTTTAATTCGGAATTCTTTTAAACCATTTGACCTAATGCTTTCATACTTTCTTCTGATCATGGAGCACATCTGTCTTTAGTTCTATTCAACATTTATTTATTCTTAGAACATGCCAAGATAACAGTCTTTTTGGTTCCCGAGGATAAACTTTCAGGCAAAATGATCATTGTGACATTTTCAGAAAGCACAGATGTTCAGACACCGTCCACGGTGAAAATACATCCACAGAATTTACACAGACTACTTCAGCATGCAGATTAGTCATGAAGTTGGAGCAGAAGGAAGCAATTCAACTAATTATTTTGCCACTTATTTCTATGTTCTATATGCAAACATGCATTTAACCAATATTTGAAGAATAGGTTTTCATTTCTTCTTCTCAAATACCCTGAGTAGCATGCCATGTAATTAGTTAATGCTTTTGTTAAAAACACATTAGGAAGAGTAACCTTCTTGTTGCCAGTTCTGTTGAATGCACAATTAAGCCATTTGATAAAGCAATTACCTGAACACGATGATGCTTGGCCTCACCTCATCAGGAGATGAAATTAAGGATTAGGTAAAATTGCAAAGCACATGCGATCTCTGCCTACTAATGCTTTAAAAGACAGAAAGGTCCCTGGCCAGAATGAATATGCACAGTACTATAAATCTAATTAAATCATTACAAACTACTTTAAGTTCATGATCATGTCGCTTTTGTTTTTCTTTAAAAGAGACAAACAAAATATTCCCTGTTGACCTGCTGCTTAAATGAGTATAGTCAGACTTCTTTACAGCATTTTCCATGAGAATATTTCAGCTCCAGATATGAGTAGTGCTCAGAAAAGCTGATCTCATGTTCTAAGCCCCAGGCTAGGGCCTGTATGTTATGTGAGGGAATTAAGGAGTACTAGTTGGGTTAGAACTTACCATGAATTGTTGCCATAATTGCATATTGAAGGAAATGGCTTTAATGATACTCTCATTTTTACCAAAGCAAGTTTTATATTCCCTTTCTGAAACAAATAAAACATTTTGGAATCTTTATATACCATGCATGGAACAGAAATGCCTTCTCCTCCAGGCAACTGTACTTCTTGAGCTGCTAGGTCTGTCCAGTGAGGTGCTCAGAACAACACACCTACAACGGCAGGAGAGACCCTGTGTCCAAAAGAGCGACTTTCCCCAAATTCTCATCGAAAGGCACTGAGGACTGCTTTGGAACCCAAACATTCCCAAGGGCAAGCTGTGCAATGGTGGACAGACGAGAAACTGGAGGGTTATAGGAAGCAGGGGACCCTGCCCAGTTAGATCAGATGGAGCTCATTAGAAGGCTTTCTTTTCTTTCTCTTCTCTAATAGAAAGACGAAGAAATATTAAGTATCAGTGAGGGTGGGATGCCCCAAAGGTGGCTCTGAGCAAGATCCACTCCATCTATGTTGTTTTCTCACATTTCCTGCTGGAAGATGTGTAGACCAGCCACCCTGGTCCCTCTTTCTAGCAAACCAATATACAACCCAGTTCCCTGGTATCAAACAAGGGACAGGGAGAGGTAGAGAGGATGCATCACCTTTTTTGTGTTTTAGTGCACTATGATGGGAAGGAATGGATTGAGCTTCTCTTGCCCACATCCACTCCTGCCAAAAAAGGAGTAACCATATTCCTGGGATTTCAACTATAAGGCTCAGCCTAAGCACTGTCTCCTCAGTGAAGCCTCCTGAGCCCTTCATGCTAAGTTAGTCTGTTTCTTTCCTCCGAACTTGACAGCACCAGGTGTATACTTCTCCTGGAACATTGATTGCATCATGTTGGAACTGTCAGTGTACAGATATGTATATCCAGCCATGTGATAGGCTAGAGATCCTGAAAATTCTCTGATACCTCCTTGGTATAATGCATGCATCCTTTTAGTAGATGGGCTTGCAAGATGTAAGGAAGATCCCTGGTTGGGGGAAGGAGGACACTGAAAATCATACAGGATACTACTGCCCTGAGGGTGAGAAGGTAGGAGAGCTAATCTAACCAAGAGGTTTTGGGTAACAGCTGCATGCAGACTGGGCAGCCTTAAGTCCTAACAAGGTAGGAAATCGGAGCTGAGACCCTACACATAAATCTAAGACCTGAGTGTGTTCACCCTGAGTTAAAAGGTGGTCTAGATTTTTTAAAATTTGCCTCTTGGAAAAGCAGGACAAGAACACTTTCCAGTCTCAGCTTGGATGCTGGTTAGAATGAGATAAGGTCACCTGTGAGACTTTATAACAAAGAACCTGTGTTCACCCAGGTTGGGCAAAGGTGGTGCATAAAACATTTAAAGACATATGTAGGACACAGACATAAACCAATCAGAACAAGCAGTGGCTGTTAGGCTGTCCTGTGGAATACTATGTCGATTTCAGCCAGAGTGTATGGTTCAAATTTATATTCTTTGGCTGGTGCAGAAAACCTGTGGCTGACAAATTGACTTAAAGTGGCCCTAGGTGGAGTTTGCACCAGGGTGCCTGGAAGAAGCAAGTGCACCTCTTCTCTGGAGGGCTGACTCTGCAACTCTAGCTTCACAGGACTCCCTCTGAACTTTGCCATACAGGGCTCATAATTCTCCAAAGCCTAGAAGGAAATAAGCCACCATGAGCAAGAGACAGCATAAACAATAAGCAGCAAAATTAGGCCCCCAGGAACACTAAGTGATGGATTTGTCAGGTACAGAATAGAAAATAAGTTCAAATGCTCTGCATATTTAAATAAAAAAGGCAATTTAAAACTTAAGCAATGAATCATATACTATCAAAAAACACCAGTTTAATTTGAACCGTCTAGAATTGAAAAATGTAATCATTAAAGATACATTTTAATGAAGAAAACATACATGTAAACTGCTTTACCGTGGGAAAAAAAACTGGGGCTCCAGCTGCTTATTCTGAATATGGCAATTAAAAGAAGTAGTTAAACATATAACTATTCTTTTTGTACAAACCATATTTTGGGTAGGCCTAAAACCCTATTCAATATGGGAAAATTCTTTAAAGGAATTGAACAGCTAATAAATATGGAAGTAATCATAGAATTAGGACGTCATCCTTTTTCAGCCCCTAATGATAGAACTGAAGTAGGCAGCAGTCAAGTATGGATGAAACCATGAGACAAAAGGTTGATGTTGAACTTTGGGCTGATAAGCCATAGAATCACTTGTGTGGGCAGCAGTGTTGTTGGTCCTCTGATGTCAGGCAGTAGAGAGCAAACCGTGACATGTGTGGCTCATAGTTATGTGAAGTATTTCTGGCAAGGGAGTTAAACCTAAATCTTGTCAAGCTTTTACAGGGTGTGCAGGGTAGAGGAATGGTAACAGGAAGCCACACAGAATCAAGCAGACAAAATCAAAGCACGAGATATTTTGGATGCCAGAAAATGGACCCAGTTTGTGCATGAAAAAAGGTGTGGTAGGAGACTTAGCTACCAGGTGCTGTGTGATCCCTAGGTGAACCCAAATTGAAACAAACCAATGAAAATTTAAAAAGAAAAAGATGTTTTGAGGACATTAAGGAAAAATGACTATGGACCAGGAATTAGATATGATGATAGCATTGTAGTTCAGTAAGAAGAACACACTTTTTGAAAGATATATGTTGTGAGGAACATAAGGAGTTTGCTTTAAAATAATTTAGCAAAGAAAAAAAAAAGGGGGGGGGGTAGGATGAAGCCAATGTGGAAGAACCTTGAAAATTGCTGAACTGAAATTATGGAGATACACTGTACTAAATTTTTTAATTTGGCATATATTCAAAATTTCCCTAAATTAAAAAAAGTATGTTCTTTGAGGGGAGAAACTATATTCTGTTAATCTTATTATCCAATGTTAAAAGCATAAAATGAATATTAGTGGAAGAAAGGAAAGAAGCTATATTTACAGGACACTTTTAGGAAAAATAAAAGTGATAAATTTGTAAAACTATCAAAATATATATCTCATAGACCTAAATACAAAACCTAAAACTAGAAAACTTTTAGAAAACAATAGAAAATCTTTGTGACCTTGGATTAGGCAAATAATTCTTAAATACAACACCAAAAGCATGATTCATAAATTTAAAGATTGATAACACTTTTTTTTCAATCTGCTATTTGAAAGACACTGTTAAGAGAATGAAAAAAAAAAAGTCAGAGCCTAGGAAAAAATATTTGCAGATCATCTATCTGATAAAGGACTTGCATTCAGTATATGCAAAGAACTCTCTAAATTCAATTATTAGTAAACAACTCAGTAAAAAATAGGCAAAAGATATGAACAGCCATTTCACCAAAGAAGATATGTGGATGGTAAACACATAAAAAGTGCTCAACATCATTTATTATTTGAGGCAATGCAAATTATAACCACAATGAAATACCACTAACACTAGGACAAATAAAATTAAAAAGATTGATCATATCAAGTGTTGGAAAAGATATAGAGAAATGAATTCTCATACAATACTGGTGAGAATGTAAAATGGTGTAACCACTTTGGAAAACAATTTGGAAGTTTCTTTAAAGACTACCATATGATCTAGCTTTTTCACTTCTACTTATGAAAGTATATGTCCAAAGAAATACTTGTACACAGTGTTCATAGCAGCTTTATTTGTAATAGCCAGAAACTATACACAACCCAAATATGTCCATTAACAAGTGAATGAGTAAACAAATATGATATATCCACACAATTGATTTCTACCCAGAAATGAAAAGCAGTGATCTACTGATGCATGTAACAACATGAATGAACGTTAAAATAATTATGCTGAGCGAAAGCCAAACAAAGAATAGTACATACTATTCGATTACATCGATATAAAACTTCAGAAAATGCAAGCTGATGTATAGTGACAGAAAGCAATGCAAGCTGATGTATAGAGACAGAAAGCAGATCAGTGGTTTCCTGTGGTGGGGGAAGAGGTGGAAAGTGGTAGAAGGGAAGGATTACCAAGGGGTATGGAAAAACTTTGAGGGATGATGGATAGATTAATTATCTTGATTATGGTGAAGATTTTGTGTATATTTATATTTTCTAAGTTTCCCAAATTGTATATTTTAAATATATATTATTCTGTATCAACTTATACTTCAAAGCTGTTTAAAAAGTTAAAAAAAAAAAATTAGACCTGCAGAGTGTCTAGAGATCAGTACTTTCTTCCAGTTACCCATGTTTGTTTTCATGTTTCTTATTTTCGATGCTGGTATCCTCCAATATTTAGAAAGATCCTCCTTGGTTCTCTCACATAGGCTGAGTAATGTCCGGAAATAGAGTTGACACTTTTCAAATGTTTTTCCAGTGAAAAATTGAAAGATAAAAAAGACGTGGAGTTACCCTGGACACTTAATCACTCTGTAGTGTCCTTTCGTGAAGAATTCTCTGTACTTGAAGTGTGGCCTGGATTTTAACATCCCTTTAGGATACAAAGCTGTTTTTCATTTGTTGGTGTTGCCCCTCTGTCCCCTCTTTGAGAAAAAGAGGTCTTGGGGGACTGAGCAGCAGTCAGTAGTGCAGGCAGGGAGTGACTGGGGTTGCAGAGCAGTCTCCTGAGGTGGCCCATGGAGCCTGTGGATATGGGGCATTTCAGAGAAAGTCTGGGAGGGACAGTTAAGGTTCATTGTGCAGCAAGAAGAAACTCTGCAAAGGACATAACTATCTGGGGGACAAGAATTGGCAGTCAGTGTGGGTGAGGGAAGAGAGACATGTTCCACATGGCTTCTGCAACTGATGTGACAAAGCCATTAATCCTGTGGGTGACAGGGGAACAAGGGAGAGGCAACTCTGAAGGCCACCTGGTTGGGAGGCACTGCTTCTGACTCTGCCGGTGTTCAGGCCCCATTCACTGATTGCATACCCAGACATCCAAGTCCACAGATTTGGAAGAGGCAGAGAACTTTTCTGGTGCCTGCTTTGGGACTCTCTTCCAGGGTGGCTCCTCCAGAGTCACCAAACACACCCACCCCGTGCTAGACCCATGCTAGGCACTGGTCCTGTCCCCAGGTTGGGTTGCTCTTTAATCCTGGGGAAGACAGATGTGTGAACCTAGATGTTTCAGGTGGGGTAGTAGAGGTATGGGCAAGATGGGTACCATGTGGGAGGACAGAGGAAGGCTTGGCATATCAGTGTCATGGTTAAGAGCTTGTCCAGCGGAGCTGGATGGCAGACACTCAAGGTCCAGCTTGGCTTGTCAGATATGTGACCTTGCACACATTACGTGACTTCCCTGTGCTCCAGTCTCCTTGTCTAAAAAATGGTGATAATCCATCTACCTTGAAGGGCTTTTGTGAGAATTGAGTTCTTTATTACATCCTAAATTCTTAGAACAGGATCTGTCACATAGATAACCCATGTGTAAATATCAATTGTCCCCTCCCCAAGGATGTCTGAGGGATCTTTTCTAGAAAACCAGTCCTCCCTCTGGGCCCAGATTTTACATCACACCTTCTGCCTCCTACTCCCGAGTAGGTGGGATTGCGCCATGTTCTGAACTGTGGAGGTGGTGATTGTGGTAATGACAGCAGGTGCCTCTTATTGAGGGCATACTCTGTAGAAGGGCCAGGGACTTTCTTGCTTGTTGTTGATCCTGTGGCAGCACCCAACATGGTAGATGCTCAAGCTGTTGGTGTGAAATGACGCTCAGGCTCATTTTCATTCATTTGGCCCACACGTAGTGAAGCACTGGGCCATAGCAGGTTCACATGTGGCTGAGTTCCTGTTAGTGAAATCAGGCTGGGCCTGAGTTCAGAACGATCTTGCATAGATTGTGAGGCAGCAGTAGAAAGTGGATAAAAGCCTGCCCAGTGTTGCAGGTGGGAATATGTTCTGCATACTCACAGGTATACCTGCTTGCCCTGGCATCACCTCATCCCTTTGCCACTATGCATTCATTTGTCAAATGTCCTCTGAGCCCCTCTGATATGCTCAGCATGTGCTCAGGATGCTGAGGCAGGTGGACTGAGCTGGCTGTACTTTCTAGAGCTTGGAAGTAGCTTTTTGGGCTTTGCTGGGGTTTCCAAGCCAAGGTTCACATATCTCTGAGACAGGGTCCTGTGGGAGGGCTAAGTGACCAGCAGCTTTGGTTGTAGGACTGACCATTCCTGTGCTGGGATCTACCCAAGTCTGCCAGATGTGGAGGGGAGGCAGAGAACTGGGCTTAGGCCTGCTCCTGCCTGGGAAGCCCTCCATCCTAAGGAATAAAGCAAAGGGCAGCCCTCAAGCAGCCAGAGACCAGGGTCTGCCCCAGAATCCCTCTCCAGGGACCAGCTTCACCTCTCTTGATCCAAGCATCATACCCAGATCTTCCATGTTTGCCCTGTTGGGCAAGAAGGTGTGAT
>NW_007729099.1:238008-239165 GCF_000696425.1 Galeopterus variegatus
TTTTTCCCCCCCCCCCCCCCCCCGTCTTGGGCAATGGTCATTTTTCTTATTACAGCTACCTGGAAAGAGTGGAGTGCCCACCAAAGAAAATGAGTATAGCATACTACTGAGCAATTTCAGGGACCACTGCAGATGGTCAGAGGATGGGGTGAACCGCCTGGGTCCCTTCAGGGAGGTCCCTGTGTACACCACCCTGTTATTGTATCATATAAACAAAGCACTTCTGTCACACACCCTTGGTGCTATCAATCTCCGAAAATCTAGTGTCCTCAGTGACCCCACCCCATCAGTGAGGGTGGCTCCCCCTTCCTGCCGCCCACCCACTTACCCGCCCACATTCTTCTGCACTGTTGGAAGCTGGTGCTGCAGGAGGGGATAGGGGTTCCTGAGGTTACTTGGTTTTCACAGCTCACAGGTTTTCTTGATTGCATGCTTTGTAGATCCACATTTTTATCCCTGTAGCTGTCATTTTTCTTGACCTGCTATTTTAGTCACTCAGAACAGTATTACTGTATTGCTTTGGAATTTCTCAAGCTTTTTTTCTTCATAAGGTTCCCATCAACCTAAGGATAATAACAGCTAATGATAATACTGGAGCCCCCAGCTGACTTTTCACTGAGCTCCTAGCCAGGGCCAGGCTTTCACAGGGATAGTGTGGCCAGCCCATGTGTGGCATGCACTCTGTGCCAGGTGCTTCTGTGCGGGCTTCCTGCTCACCTTCAGATCTGGTCTTCACGACAACCCTGGGATATACAAATCTGTCCTCATTTTTGCAGATGAAGTAACTGATGCAAAAAGGCGGTTCCTTGTCTAAGATCTCACAGCCATAAGTGACGGGTGGAATCTAAACCCAGGTTAGTTGAACCCAAGCGGTTTTGGTCTTTTGTCAGTACTCATAGTATGTAAAGTATTAAACTTTCCTGGTTTAATGGCAATGAATAGAAATAGCATGATGCACGTGCAGAGTGGCTTTTGAGTGACCTGCTAGAACGATCCACCCAGGTGTATGGTTGGCACCTCACATTCACCGTGGCCAAACAGAGCTCCTGATTTTCCACAGCCCCCAGTGCCTCCCCCAATCTGCTAATGACTCTGCTCTCTACCCAGTGACTTGGGCGAAAAGCCTTGCAGTCATCTCTGACTCCTCAATTTTTCTC
>NW_007729099.1:240297-257369 GCF_000696425.1 Galeopterus variegatus
CTGGCTCCTTCTCACCATTCCAGGCTCAACTGGAAGGTCACCTTTTCTGAGAAACCCTATCGGACCACCACACGACAGAGCCAGCTTCCCCTCAGTCACTGTCTAGCCTGTTGCTGTGCTTTCTTCACACCACCTACCTGTCTCTGAAGTTATCTTATGTCACTTGTTACTCAAGACTGTGCCCCATGAAGGCAGGGATCACATTTATCTTATTCCTCCTGAGTTTCTAGAACAGCGCCTAACACATGGTAGGTGCTCAGTCATGAAAGATTAAATCACTGAGTGCAGAGTTCTCACAGTGTGCCAGGGTAGCTGCTGGGTGGACTCTTGGGTTTCTTTCAGTCCAGTATATCTTGGGGGCTGGGGAAGACCCTGCCCTTCTTCAACCTCGTGATGGGGTGCTAGCCTCTTCTGATTGCTCTTCCAGGAGCCCAGGGAGGCAAGGAGAGCACAGGGTCATGATGTTAAATACAGAGATGCTCCCACTGTGCCAACACTGCTGTATGCAAACACGCATGCCTGAAAGAGGCAGGAGAGCTGGGTGGGAGTGGCCAGCCCTGCATTCATCTATCTCCTCCTCCATCCAGTAAGAATGAACTGGGTGTTTGTTCCTCTCCAGGCTCTGGGCATATGTAAATGTACTAGGTGAAGCCCCTGTCCTCATAGAACTCCCAGCTCAGAAGGGGTGGTGGGCAAGGTGTGCACAGAGCACCGTGTGGACACAGCAGGAGAACATCTGACCTTGCCTGGGTATGGGTGGTGACTGGGCTGCATAAGACAAGCATGAAGAGCATCTGGCAGAAGCACAGGGTGTGAGCAAGCCCTGGGTGCTCTGCCCTCCCCTGCACGTGCCTGTGGCAAACTCTCATCCTTCAGATCTCAGTGCCCAGGTAGCTTCCTCAGGCTGCCCTCCCTGCTGCCCTCACAGCTGAGGCTGCCCTTGTTACATGTCTCAGTGGCTCCACGTACCTTCTTTCTTGGCATTCACCAAGTTATAGTTTAATTTTGTATTTGTAAGATGTCTCTCTCCCCCAGTAGACTATGAGGAGCTTGGAATAGGAAATGTGCTTATTTTCAGCTCAGCACTTGACCCCAGCATCTTGTACAATGCCTGGCACAGAGAAATGACTTGTAGACACTTATGTACTGGAAGGCAGGTGGGGGTGCCAGGGGAGGGATGGGGCTGGAGAGGTGAGCAGGGGCCAGACTGTGAAGGTCTCCATGTGGCCTACTGACGGTCTTGATGGGAAAATAATGGAAGTGTGAGGAACGACGTTTATAAGGAACTGACATGATTGAGCAACTTGGGGATTCTTTTTTATCGTGGTGGATGGGATAGCTTCATTAATAAATGTTAGAAAGAATCTATAAGAGAGAGGGGCTGAGAAACTTCAGTTCATCACTTATTGCGCATGTACCTTGGTGCCAGGCTCTGTGCCCAGCTTAGGGAATGAAGGACATGAACATTCTGGGTCCCTGCCTGGCGGTGTTCTTCATTTGGAGGGGAGGGCCAATGTATGATCCTCCAGCAGACAGTGAGGGAACTTGACCTGCTCAGGTGAAGGGAGGCTCAGAGAATCTGGGAGTCCAGGGGATCGAGCAATTAATTTAAATGTGGCTGTGCAAAGAACTGTTATTTTTATTTGTCCTTACCCAGAAACCAAGACGTCAATGTGCAGGCTGAACTTCTGTCAGTGAAAATGAGCACAGGCCTTCTCTGCAAATAGCCCAGGGCACGTGGCCGCCCAGCATTGATGTTATTATTGAAGGAATTGTGTCTCAGATTCATCTACAGTGAGGCTCTTATTATTTGCTTGGTATACCCCTTGGGATTGTCTTCTCATCCTGGCTTGGCAGTGTTTTGCTAGACCCTTTACTTTATATCCCCAGAACCTAGCAGCTAGTAGATGCTCAATAAATGTTGGGGAAAGGATGGGACAGAGTGGAAAAGATGGGAGGACAGGAGAAATGACTTACAGGCTACCAAGTTTGAAGACAGAGTCCCCGAACTCATACAGAAACTGACGGATAAATTACACACATCTTCGCACCCTATTCAGCCACCTCCCCTCAATGTCCCTTGCCTCCCCTTCTCTCTTGGCTGCTGAACACAGGGGAGTGGAAACGTGGCAGAACCTATGGCCCAGTTTTCATTGCTCTTGTGTGTCCTTCTTCCTGGATCTTGGCTCAGTTCCATGGCTGGATTAGTATGTAAGGAAAAGGGGTGAGGGGTTGGGGGGTGTTAGACTGGAATTTGGATTTGAGCCAGAGAGTTCTGTGAGAAAGAGAAAATGCTTCATGACGGCAGGTGCCTGAGAATCTTGGGAGAATCAAGTTGCATCTTGTCAAAGCCCCTTGCTTAAAAGCCCAGGGGAACAAAGAGATTTCTTTGTACAAAATCTGCCTATTCTGTGTGTGTCATGACCCCTTTCCTCTCCCAGCTTGGAGACTGTGGGATATTTGAGAGGTGTTTTGTACTTTCAAGATGAAACTCTATATAGCAGCCAAACTTAACTGCATTCTGCTCTTTCGTTGACTTCAGCCAGCAGCGGTGCATGCTGTGTTCTGGTCCCTGTGCTCGGCTGTGTAGTGGGGAGTGTGGGGACAGTCTGGGCACAGCGCCTGCCCTCGAGGAGTTGGCAGTCTTAGCTACTGCCTACCTCATGCTGCTGGACAGCGAGCACCACTTCAGGAGAAACAAGGTCAAGTGTCCCCCACATGGTCTTTGTTTGCTACAAGATGCCTGTGATCTGCAGGGGAAGGAAGGCCTGGATATGGCTGGAGGCAGGTGTTGGGGGTGAAATTCTCTCTTACAAACCAGAAAAAGAGAGATGTACTGAGACCCATGCACGTGCCTGTTGGCTAATTGCATCTCTGAGACACTGAGAAATTACACAGCAATTTTGTTGACAAAAGGATGAACTTCAGATTGCCATTTTGCAAAGAGTTATTTGTTTTATCTTGAGGCAGGCTCAACCCTTTTTCATTGAAATAGAACCTTAAACTAACAGCTTGTCTCACGTGGGATTTATGAATTTTGTTGAAGAAAGTATCGTGTCAGTTTCTGTTGTTCTAAAGGATGGGACATCTCCAAGTTTGTTCCATGTTTCCAGGGAGTCCCAACCCTGGGAGCTAGAGAGCAAAACCACCAGGTTTCAGAGGTGCCTGTCTTCTCCTTGTGCCAGGTCACACTGCAGAGCTCTCTTTTGTAGCTTTAAAGCCCTCTCACCCAGGGTTTCACAAAGTGTGTTTAGAAACTTGAATTTCTAAAAGCTGTTCTCAATTTCTGTACTTATTTTGTTACTAAAAATCAGTATAGATTTGATGTTTTTGTCTCCGTATGAGATGATGCATCTGATGGGACTTTGGAGTTAAAGGGATATCCGATTTTAGTGGAGAACGTTTCCTTATTAAAGCTTCATTTGCTTTACATGGTTTCCAGAAATCAGCCTCTGATTTTCTTGGTGACTCCAGCCACAAGCAGGTCTGGCTGGCTGGGGAGCAGTGAGAGGCAGCTGCCTAGCTCCTCAGGTCCTAGGTACAGAGGAGACCTTGTTGGTATCCCACTGCCCTCAGGTCACTGGTGCCAAGGCCTTCTACCATCACGTGTGGCAGGTGTGAGAGGAGGAGGGTGTCCATACCCTGAGAATTAATATGTTGGCCATGATGTAGTCTATTCAATATGAGATTTGAGCAGTCGTCACAGTTTTAAATCTGGGAGCCTAAAGGCATTTCTACCTGCCTTCCCCAGCAGAGCTAACCAGAAACTTAGAAGACACTGTTGAGACAGGGTGGCTTTGGCAGGGTTCCTGTTCTGTTTTGTTTCCACTTGATTTCAAAGGAAGAGTCAGAGTTTGACACTCATGAGCTAGACAAGGAGGAGGATGGAAAGCCAGGAGGGCAGGGATGTGTAGGTCCCAGCAGGCACAAACCCTCTTGTTTTGAATGAAACTCTTTCAACTTCACTGGTAGCTACTGCAGGGGCCTGGGCAAAGAGCACCAGCAGGGGATCCACCTGCACGGGCTCCTTTAGGGGCCTTGCTGTCAGGGGCCTGATTGCCGCACAGCTTCAATGATACAACCACAGTGTGAAAGCTTAAGAGTTTCTAGTACTTACAGGCCCTGGCGCGTACACAGCAGGTGTGGCAAGGGGGTACACACAAGGGGCTGAGAGAGCGCAGGTGGAGAGAGAGAAGGGACCTATGGGCCAAAGATTTTATTGGGCCCAGGTTGTTATTTAAACAGGTTTCCCTCAGGGAGCTTTAATTGGTGGATTTAAAGCAAGCAGGCTCTAGTTCCAGGAGGTCATGCTGTGACTGACTGAGAGGTGGTCACTTCAAGTTCCTGGCAAATATCTGAATGGGTTATTTAAAGGAAGAGGCAGGATGGCAGGGAGCCCAGCCTGCCAGGAGGGAGGGATGCCTCTAAGTTTTTATCTCTGGCCACAGGCTGGAGCCATTTGGGTGGAGTATAGTATTAGAAACTGTCCAGGGTGGCCGAGCCCTCCTTCTGGTATGAACAAATTAAACTTATATTTCAGTATGGATTCTGAGGCAACATAAAATTATAAGCATTCCCTACACCTCTTCCCTCTTCGTGCCTGTGTTTCTGCACGTGCTCCCCTTTCCAGTCCCTGCCCAACTCTCCAGCTCAGCCTCCTTGCCAGGGTCTTCCCGGCCTCCTCTCCAGGTGCTAGATCGTGCTTCTCCCCGCTTGAGAGCCCACAGTAGCTGCTTTTTGCTCCTCACAACAAGGCCAGGCTCCAATTTAGATTCTAAGCCACTTTCCTAATCTCTGTCTTTGCCCTGGTCTTGCTCCTCTCCCCCATGCCAGGTGTGTTCTTTCCAAATCCTTCAGAACCTTGCACCTGGTTGCAAGGCTGCCTGGAAGATATCTGCCACAAGGGTTTTCTGTCTCTCAGTTCCCCGGTAGTTAAGGTCCCTTGCCATGGTCCATCATATAATTGTGACCAGACTGGTATAATATGCAAGTTGATCCATTCATTGATCTACTTGAAACCTCTTTGAAGGCAGGGACCAGAATCTTGCTACTTTTTTGTGTATCTTTCAAATCATATTCTCCACCAAAACAAAGATGCTGGGCATGAAAACTAATGAATCCAGAGGGGTGGGGGTGATGGCAGGTAAGGTGACGGGTGGGAGGATTGGCAAACATTCTCTCAGAGGTTGATAGATTTGACATCCTGGTATTGCTCTTTTTATCTTTTCTATTTTTTTACTAATGCCTGGGGGAAAACTGATCAGGTGATTTGTATACAAAAGTAGAAACCGACCAGCCCATATGGGAGTCAGATACCACTCATCTTTCAAATCCATGAGCAATTGCTAAGCAAATGGAAAGCATGTGACCAACTCACAGTGATAAAACCATGGCTTGGGACGTTAGGTTTACCTTATGAACACGCAGGAGATAAGAATGTGACTTCAGGTCCATGACACTGCTTGGGAACTTGTCACATTCCGTGGGAGGTTTTGGAGAGATAGGTGAGTCCCGAGGTAGGATGTTCTGTTGGCTAGTGAAGGCACAGAGTGTTTGAGTTGGAGGGAAGCCTGGAACACTTCTAGTCCAGCCTCCCCTGGTCCCCACACTGTGACCTCCCAAATCTTTACAGATGTGGAAACAGAGACTTGAGAAGTTGGGTTGTTGTCTGGGCAGAGACTAGAACCCAAGTTTCCCAGCTTCCACTCAAGAGCTTTGCATGGAGGGTGGCAGATGCTCCTGGGCACCAGTGAGCTTAGAGAAAACATGTAGCCTCAGCAGCCCTGTGTGTTATAGAAATCCTAGGTGGGAGGTTAGGGCACAGAGCTACCCATGTGTTTCCTCTGGTTTACCTGGGTATTAGTCCGTTTTTGCTGTTTATAATGAAGTACACTGAACTGGGTGATTTATAAAGAAAATGAAATTTATTGCTTACAGTTTCTGAGGCTGAGAAGCCCAAATTCCATCTGGTGGTGGCAGCAGTGACCCAGGGGTCTCACACTGCAAGATGGTGGAAGCAGAGAGAGACAGACTCTCCTCTTCTCTTAAAGCCCTCAGAACCACGCCCCTGACCACCATTTTTAATCCATTCACTACTGCACGATCCTACAATCCAATCACCTCTTCAAGGCTCCAGCTTTCAATTACCATAATAGGATTTCCCACCCTCTTAACAGTCACAGAGGAGGCTAAGTTTCTAATACATAAAATTTGGGGGACAAAATTCAAGCTTCAGGGAGTTTGGGGGGGGACATAATTCAATCCACTACAACCTGCTTTTTTTCTTCTTTCTTCCTACTTCCTGACCCCCTTTTTGAGGCTCCTCAATATTCTTCCTCTCTTGGGGCTTGGAAAACCTCTCTGGGCCCCCTGAAAGATCCAGCTGTTGCTGAGCCCTGAGTCCAGCCTCTCCTGCATGTCACAGTCATGGTGCTCCCTGGTCCTGCCCTGGCACACACGCTGTACTGTTCACTGGAAGAGATGCTGTGAGATGCTGCCTCACAGCGAAGCAAAATCTCTGGCCCTATTTGCCATACAGAGGCCAGATGATGCAGGATTTGGAGGGTGAGAAATCTTGAGGGGCTAGCTCTTTTAGTGAACTTGGTGGCATGAAGAACTATATTAGTCATGATGGTGATAATACTGATAAAACAGCTACCATTCATTGAGGGCCACACTATGCCAACAGCTTTACCTTTGTGATGTGATGATCTCACTTAGTTCAAAGCCCAAAGATGTCAGTGGCACCATTCCCATTTCCAGAGGAAGACATTGGAGTTCAGACAGGTGTAGTGACTTGTCTGAGTTCATGCAGCTGAACTCACACCCAGACCGCTCCTCCAGTGCCAGCCCTTTCAGATGCAGCTGCAGCTGTGGCCTTCGCCTTTAGGGAAGAGGGGGTCACCCAGTGACACTTCTGCCTGCTGCAGTGAATCAGATGGTAGGGAAAGAAAAAAGTGCGTGCCCTGCTCCCTTTTTCCTCTCTTTAGGAAGCTTTTCCTGGTGTCTCCTTATTGTATTGATTTATTCATTTCAACAAATAGCTACGAGGATTTCCCTGTAGCTGGGGAAACAACCGCTAGTTACATAACAAGAGCATTTGGTTAGGACTCAGACAACATGAGTCATGTCTCAGTTTATTTCATATCATCCTCGTAACCTTGGACAAATCCCATGATTTCTCTTAGTCTCAGTTTCTCCATCTGTCAGATGAAGCTATGTGCCTCAAGGTTGCTGCATAGACAAAATTTAGTGGAAGGGAAGACACTCTAGGGAGAATGAGATGTGCTAGAAAGTGAAGTGTTTCTTTTCCTTGTTATTAACTTGAAATGAAACATGCCCACTGAAATTTAAACTTCCTGTGGGCAGGAATTGGATCCGCTATAGTCTTGTTCACTGTTGTAGCACCAGTGCCTGGTGACACCAGGCACGTGCCAGGTGCTCCATAAATATTGTTGGGATGATTGACTCAGTGGATGCATGGGTGGAGTGGGGGGGAACAAATGACTTACAAGTTGTCATTCCACAGTGTGTGCAGAGCCCCAGCTGCCTCCCCAGAGACCTTTACTCAATTTGGATCCTTGTGCTCTGCTTCTCGATCATGATTTTGCCCACCCCAGTGTAAGCAAAGAGCCTCTGTTCTCTGGTGTGGGCCCCTCCTTTGCCCCCTCCTGCCTAGGGAAGGCAGGTGCTTACCCACGGCTGCTGAGTGCTGCTCAGCTCTGGGCAGCCTTGTGGCCAGGGTGGCAGTGTCTCCTAAGCAGAAACACTGCTACTGTCCTTGCTCAGTTTCTGTGGGGACAGGTAGAGGGAACATGAGCCCTTGACATCTTATAACCTTTGGGGTGGCTCATTTTGTCATTAAGAGAAACCTCATGGTTGAGCAAAGAGTGAATTGCAGGGAGAGATGTGGAGGGGAGAAAAGAGGTAGGGCCGGAGAGCTCAGGGAGAGGTTCTTTGCCTTCTTAGTGTGCCTCAGGTGTCCTCTGTCCTCGGGCGTCAGATGAACCCAGGGAGTGGGTTGGGAAGACGCAGAGCTCCTCTTGCCAGGAAACAAGGAGGAGGCCAGATGTGGGGTCCGTGTGCCAAACTCTTTACATGTATTTTTTATTTCATTTTCCTACAAAGTAATGGCTCTTGAAGTAGGTACTATTATTACCTCCCGTCTACAGGTGGGAGGACGAGGACTCAGCTAGTATGTGGCAGAAGTGGATCAAGCAGAGGCCTGTATGGCTGCAGAGCCCACCCACGCCCCAGCCCTGAATGGCACTGCCTTGTGGGGACAGGGAGGGAGGGGTTTCCACATTGGATGAGGAGGTGAACTGAAACAATGGTGAGAGGCAGTTTTCCATCTACCAGATTGGCAAATATTTTAAGAACCGAGCGTGCTTACCTCAGAGGTTTATTGTGAGGATCAAATGAGCTAGTGGATGCAAAGCCTTCCTTGTGCTGGTTCTAACTCATTGCTTCTGTCACTGTCTCCATCGTTAGGCATTTACTTAGCCTTGGTTCAACAGGAGTGGAGCTGGACATTTCTGTGGGTGTGGACCTGGCTTGATCTTCCTTAATTTCCTTATGAAAGATGAGTGTTCTTCCTCCCCGACTTGGAGACCAAAACTGTTCTTAGTGTTTGCCAGGATTCTGGTGTCTTCCTTTGAAACTGTCTCCCCACAGCCCTCTCTCTCAGTTGCCCCCTCCCTCCTTCTGGGGGGAGGACAGCTGACAGCTCTACACCCCCCTACACATGGCGAACGGGATCATCTCCCTGGGGCTGAGCTGCTGCTTGGGGAAATGTCACTTTCTGCTCTTGCCTCTCAAATGCCTCAGAGCTGTGGTTGGTAATGGCTCTAAATTTAAATCTTAGCTGTTGGCTTCTAGAAACTTACAGGTCCTTGCTGAGAGCTACCATTAGGTCCACTTCAGGGTGCTGTTCTTGATTGCCAAGCCTGTGAGTGTAGCGGGTCAGGTGGGGGCAACTCCTGGATGGTCTCAGTGGTGCCACTTAGAGAACCCTCAGACCCCTGAGGCTCCTTGTGGCCTCCTCTCATGGTATGCCACTGTGGGTGCTGAAGTTTCCTTCTGTTAGAATCACATATTTGGTTGTCTTCCTGGTAGATGGGACGTTTTATTATTTTTTTAGTTTTAACAAATTTTATTGCTTTGTTCTGATTATAATTGTAATAAATGCCAACCGTGTGATTGTGGAAAATGTTTCACATTGCATAAATCCCTTGCCTTCTGAAGATGGTGGATCCCAAAGAGAGTTCTTTTCTTCCTTAGAGGGACATGAGCATGAGGACCGAGGGTTCAACATCTGGAGCCAGCAAGGTGGGCTTGGAGTGGGGAGGGTGAAGGTGGACTGATTGCATCAGTGGGCAGCTGAGAGGAGCTTTTGGTGGAGCTTAAAGAATCCAATAGAGATTGTCCTTAACTTCTTTTTTTTTTTTAAAGATGACCGGTAAGGGGATCTTAACCCTTGACTTGGTGTTGTCAGCACCACGCTCACCCAGTGAGCTAACCGGCCATCCCTATTGTCCTTAACTTCTTTTTTTTTTTTTAAAGATGACCGGGAAGGGGATCTTAACCCTTGACTTGGTGTTGTCAGCACCACGCTCACCCAGTGAGCTAACCGGCCATCCCTATTGTCCTTAACTTCTTTTTTTTTTTTTAAAGATGACCGGGAAGGGGATCTTAACCCTTGACTTGGTGTTGTCAGCACCACGCTCACCCAGTGAGCTAACCGGCCATCCCTATTGTCCTTAACTTCTTTTTTTTTTTTTAAAGATGACCGGGAAGGGGATCTTAACCCTTGACTTGGTGTTGTCAGCACCACGCTCACCCAGTGAGCTAACCGGCCATCCCTATATGGGATCCGAACCCGTGGCCTTGGTGTTATCAGCACCGCACTCTCCCGAGTGAGCCACGGGCCGGCCCAACTTCTTTTTTTTTTTAAGGTTTAGTAGTGCCCTGTGATACAACCATCTCCTTGCAGAAACTTTAGCAGAGTGTTCATTTTTCAGTGATGTGCTTTAGAGAGAACTTTTTGTGGGGGAATCCAAGACTGTTTGATGCATCCCTCTAAAATAGTGGCTTCTCTTGTTCCCTGGACTGGTCCTGCTTTGACTTGTTTTCATCCCTCAGGTATTTTCTGTGCCACAGCAATATACCTGGCACTGGTACTGGGGGTGAGGTGGTGAGCCTGTGCCCTGCAGGAGCTTGCAGTCTGGCCGGGGAGAAAAGAGACGTTATCCACATGTGGCCTCAGGTTGAATTGGAAATTATAGGCGGCATGCTGCCCAGGCCTGCAGTTCCCATGCCATTTTGCAGCTTCCAACATATACCCTGCCTGCTCAGTGCTGCAGTTATCAGGCAGAAGCGGGCAGAGCCACCTTAAGGGGGTAGAATTCGTGGTATCATTGATTCGTTGTAGGTGACTAGTGCGATGACTTAGGCACCCTGGACACAGTCTCAGAAGTGGAATGGAGGCGCCATCATGATGTAGCTTCCCAAGTCTGCATGGGAGTGAGCATGGGGCTGGCAGAGGGGAATGAGCATTTACCCTGAGCCGGATACTGGGCTGAGCCCTAATCATAATCCTGCTGCTTATCCTCACAAGAACTCAAGGAGGCAGGTGCCGTGATCATCACCATTTTACAGATGTAGAAACTGAGACTCACAGGGTTAAGTGACTTGCTCAAGGTCACAGAGTGGGTGAGAGCCAGAATTTGAGACGAGGTTTGTCTGCCTCCTGATTCTTTCCTCTCCATGAAATTGTCTTGTTCCTGACCCCAGTAGGATTCTCACTGTAGCATTGCTTATTCCCGTCACACTGGAGGGACAGAAGCCCAGCAAGATTCCCCAAGGTCAAGGCTAAAAGCATGCCTGTTTTCTCCATGGGCTGGGGTGGTGGGAGAGATGTACCTCCCAAACGTGTCCTGTGGTTTTCAGCCCTCACAGCACAAGCGCTCATTGTCTGGTGTTGTGCCAAGTGCTGTGTACACATCCTTTCATTTAGTGTTGATTTTCTTCTGATATCTGGCTCTCTTTTCTAGAATGTCCCAAGAGGACAGCAGCCTTGCTTGCTTTGTTCACCACTGTATCCCTAGCAATGAGAACACTGCCTGGCTCTTAGTAGTTGCTTGTCAAATATTAGTTGAATGAATGGAGTACAGCAGCCCATTGAGGCAGGCATTATTATTTCCCCATTTGACAGATCAGAAAGCTAAGGCACAGCAGGATTAATTAATTCTCCCATAGCCAGTAAGGCTAGATCCAGAGAGGCTCATAACCCGGGTCAGTCTCTTCTAGAGCTTCTGCCTCCACCACTCTAATGGTGTGGGCAGGCAGCCATGCAGGTGCCTAGGATTTGAGTGGCTGATATATTGGCTTCCTTGTGAGCCTCATCTTCCTAAGGCAGCAAAGGGAAGGAGATAATTGATGAGCTTAATTATCTGTGGCAACAACACAATGAGGGTGCCACCATGTGTGTGCTCATTGTGACTGCAGTGTAGGATTCCCTGAAATGGGTGTGCACATATCGCAACAGGTGCCGTGAGATGGGAGCTGTTCCATTCCATTCACTGGTCCCCACAAGAGCTTCATGTTCTAGTGTTGGAAAAATCACTCGTCTGTATAAAACAGAAATTATATTAGATGGAAATCACAGTTGGCCCTCATTAATGAATTTTGGCCTGATTAACACAGGTTCTGGATTGACATCAGAATATGCAAGAGGAAACTTGGCAGGGGTGGGAGGAGACTAGTTTGAACTTTCTAACTTTGAAATCGGGACGGGAAGGCTTATATGAAGCTTGGAGCTGAGGAGGGAATGTGTAACGAGTCCCCGGGTGTTTGAAGCTGCCTCTCTTTGCTCAGACCTTTGTAGGCTGAGGCCCGGCCCAGACTCTGGGGCCCTTGTGGCCCCATTTCATGCCCAAGGACACAGCCAGGATGGAAATCTAAGGTTGACTGACCCTGAAAAGCTACACCAAGCACTTCTGTTGTGTTCCGTCTCCTCAGAACCCGGATGCCTGTCACGCGTCCTCATCTAAACTCACCATTTCCTGAAATCTTCACAAGGACTTCTGGTCCCATCTTGCCCTTGGAGGCCTGCCTCCTTATAGCTGGGTCTCTACTCCTTCCCCTCCTGTCTGGACCCATACTGATGGCCTACCTATGGGTTTACCTCCAAAGCCATCCCCACCTACCTGGTCAGTCTCTTGGCACCTCATCCCAAGAGTAAGCTTTTACAAGTAGCAGGTATGTCTCTCCTCCCTTTGTCCCGATGGGCTGACCTCTGGTTTCAGATCTGTTTTCTGTACATCCCAACACATTACTTGCGTCCCTATTCCGATATCAGGTGCCTGCACCCCACCCCGCCCTGTGAGTCTGCCTGTGTCAAGTCATGGCCATCTCAGGGCCACTGGGGCTGTTATTTCTGGCCTCAAAAGGAGAGGGTCTGCCTGGATGATAGAACTTAGATATTTCTGGCCATGGGGCGAGTGGTGGGAACCATCAGCACACAACTTGTCTCCCAGGGCAGAATGGTAGCCTTGGGGGGCACCTAGTCTAGCTGGCTCACCTTTCATCAGGTTCTGGGAGAAATGAGATCAGACCTATTCAGGGAAAATGGTGCAATCAAAAGAAAGGAAAAATGACAGCCTTTGTCCAGCCCTCACCAGCTTCATACCTCAGCTCCATCATCAGAGAATGGACTCTTGCAGGGCATTTTATTACTTAAATGTATTTTTCACAGAGATGATGCCAAGCAAAGAAAATCCTCTTTGAGTTATATGGCATTTTCGTTCAGCACTACAGGGTCTCTCATCTCTAAGCAGTAAAATCAGGCAGTAATTCAAAGTTTAAGTTACTGTTTCATTTTAAAAATATCACCTTAATCTTGTTGCATTTGGTCAAAAGTCTGCTTTGGCATTTTTGGTCACCTTTATCTGTAGTTTCGTTTCTGTTGGCTCTTATGAACATATGTAGGCTTTATTCAGAAAGACACTTGGGGTTTATTTTCTCGAGCAAGTGAAGGGGGGTAGAGGGAGAAATTGGGTTTCTGTGCAGATGTAAGGCAAGGCTGAGTGGCCGGTGATGGGTCTCTTATGTCAGCCCAAGGTGGGATTTTAATGCTTTTTCTTGATTTTGGGAAGTGTTAGCTTCGGATGGGAGTTGGTGGATATGCTTAGCTGGCAACTGTTTTCTCATTCTTTAAAGTGTACTGGGAGCAACTGGGGATAGAATATAGACTTTATCATTTAAAAAAACCTGCTATTACTCTCTCTCTACTGCATTTCTCCCTTATCCATGAAGGCTCTTTAGGTAAGTGAGGAGATGGGTTTTTATGCAGAGACTATAAGAGGTCAGTGCTTCAGAACCCAAGATTCAGGAGCCTGCACTCTGTTGTGTGTTACTGATGACATAGAAATGCAGACAACAGGAGGAGGGCAGCCAGGCCCACCCCTCAGAAGGCTGACCGCAGAGATGCTCTGGCAGAGGAGGACAAGCCTCCCGCTGAGGGGTCCAGCCAGGAGCAGTAGCCCTGCCATTGTCTGAGCTCCACTGATAAAGCGCCAGTGCAGCCCGAGTTCTGCGGAGCTCAGAATCAGGAGAAAATTAGTTTGAAGCCACAAAAGAGGCCATTACTGGGCTGCTTTGTGGCAGTTATAGATCTGATGTAGACTTCTGTTCGCTCTGACCTTCCTTTTCACCAGTGACATGCTCAGCTCAGCCCCCTGTCCTCCCCCCGTTTGGTGGCTGTGAAGTGTTCTCTCTGCTATGGTCACTTAGAATGTCTTCGTGTTCTTCCCTCATTTCTCCAAGAAATTCACTTTTCTTTGGTGATAGGTCTGGCAGGACTTCCAGAGAGTCTTGTTTTCTACGTCATGCATCCATTCTTTTGTTCAACAAGTAATTGAAGGTACCTACTCCATGCTAGGCTTTGTTCTAGGTGCCTGAGACGCATCTGGGAGTGAAAAAACCACATTCCCTACCCTCGTGGAGCCCATGTTTCAGTGGCATCTTGGCAGGGGTCCTACGGACATACCACCTCTCTGCCTTTCCAGATGCAAAACAACGTGATTCTATGTGCACGCTACCTTGGTACAGTTCCCAGAGAATTCCCTACAGACCTGTGACTTGGCTTTGTTTAGAAGACACTATTGGCTGACAAGGAGGACCATGACCTTGGAAAACATCTTGACTTCATATAATTAACTTCTTTAGAGCACAGACTTTAGAGTCAGATAGATGGGCTTGAACTCTGGTTCTGCAACTTCGAGCTGGCTTTCATTGGCAAACATTTCTTCATGTGTGAGATGGGTGTTCTAATAATTCTTATCGTGTAAGGGCTGGGGTGAAAATTAAAGGAGAAAGTATAGGTAAAGCTTAAAGCATAAGGCCACGTTCATGATTAGTTATATTAAACCTTATCTACTTTATGAAAACTTTATAAGCCATTTCTAGCAGCACTGTGAAGGCTACAAATACATTTAGCTTTTGTATCTGTCCTATGAAGGATAGACATATTACACACAAGCTGTGAAGTCCAGCAGCTAAATTATAATTGGGAAGAAAATATTAGAGGGAAGAGAGGAAACCAGAGGAGCAGGCATGGGACTGTGTGTGGGGTGGGTTGGAAATGTGGCCAGAGCCAAGGGGGGTCTGCAGGAGCAGGAGAGGTCAGGGGGGTGTCCAGCTGAGTGGGGAGATTTTGGGATGGGAAGAGAGAAAGGCATTTAGAAGAGAGGAACAGAAAGAGAAGCAGAGACGGGGGAGGAGGGGAGAACGGCTGTTGAAGGATTGGGGCTTGTAGAAGAGTCAGGGAAGTGTTGCTGGAGAAGCAGAATCAGGACCAGATGGTGGCTAGGCCTCAAAAAGGAGAACTTGAGTTTCAATCAGGGCTTGTGAGGAAAATGTTAACATTTTGGGCTCTTCTGTCTGACTTCCCAGTAGCAGGGAGAATCAGATGCAATGGTAGGAGGGACAGTCCAGGCATTGCATCTGCTCAGCTGAGAGTCTGGATGCCACTTAAGGAGCCAAGGAGTTGGATAGTGAGCCTGGAGTTGGACGGTGAGAGACGACTCAATCTGGGCAACTGGACTAGAGAGGACAACAGAGCTGTGTGAATTGATCAGCAGGCAGCTGGATAGGTGGGACTGGTGTTCATCTGCCCATGCATCTATTTATCTGTCCAGTGGTTATGTAGTATCTGCTCTCTGCTCTTATTTAGGTCCTTTACTAGGCACTGGAACTAAACAAGAGAATTGAAGTCTTCGCAGAACTAAGAGAGACAGGAAAGAAAGCAGTCATTGAAATACACGGCAAGAGACAGTGTCCGAGCTGAGCACAAGTGCTGGGAGTACCTGGGGATGCCTATCTCAGGCTTCTGGGGGGCTGCAGACAAAGCAAGGCATCCAGGAGGGGGCCTTGAAGAAGGTGGCAGAGAAGACCCAGGGGGAGTGCGCTCTGCTTGGGGGTCTGTCAGCTGGAGCAGAGAGGGCTTGGGTTTGGGAGAGATGCAGGGGAGGGTATGTGGGGCATGGATCTCCAGCGGCCTTTTCTGCTGGGCTAACAAGGTCTGCCTTTCATCTGGGATGACAGGAAAGAGGAGTGGATGTAAGGTAGGGTAGGGTGTCACCAACAAGTTTGCATTTTACAAAAATCACTCAGGTTTGGAGAAGCTATTGGAGGAAGGAAAGAATGAAGGTACAGTTGGGATGGGCTGGAGGAAGGAACTAAGAGTTATAGAAATCTGCTGGTTATCCATTCTATTCTCCTGACAGCTGCAGGAGGTAGGGATTATCTCTATTTAGTGATAAGGAAGTGGAGACTTGGAAATGTTATGCAAATTGCTCAGATTCTCACCTCTAGTTGGCAGCAGGAGCCATGGGTGTCAGATTCCCTTCAAGGTTTGCAGTGAGAGGCGCAGGGACAGACCCTGAGCAGAAAGCCTCCCCCTCCCATCTTCACGGCTGGAGAGGAGAGTCACCACAGAAATTAGGTGCCCCTCTGCTTGCCCTCCGCCTCTCATGAATCCCGTCTGGTGGGGAAACTGCCTGAGCTGGTGGGGGCACAGGCAGTTGTGAAGGAGGCTTAGCGTGGGATCCTCCCAGGAAACCAGGACAGCTGGAGACAGGCATCTCAGGGGCATTTATAGCAGTGGGGACATTTTTATTTTAAGCAGGTGTCAGCACCTCAGAACATTCTCTTCCTTTCTCCTAGAGCTGCCTGAGCCCACACACTCAGGCTGGGTGAGAGACATGTGAACGAGGTCCCTGTTCCCACACTGCCTCTTGCCCCTCCTGGAGTCTCTCCTGGGTATTTTGTGCTGTCTGTCTCCTCCATGCCCCTCCTTGTATTTCTTCTCACTTTCCTTCCCTCGTCTCCTTCTGCCATGCCTCCTCTGCCGCTTTCTCTTCTTGTGCTCTCCTTCCTTCATTCTTACTGCATTCCTTCCTTTCTAGACTTTTTTCCTCCTCATGGATAAAACGGAAGTGATAGTCCCTAACCCACTAGAGTTTCTGGGAAGATGATTAATTTCAGCAAGCCATTCCTACCCACTTTTAAGGTGCAGGCTTATGTCTGGCCCTGGGACTTATGAGCATGAACAGCTCTCTCAAGGAGCTCACTATCACCTGGGAGTCAAGTTTAGAGGCCTGGTGCTATGAGCTGAACTCTCTTTTGAGGCCCTGGCTGGGACACTCTGGACGTCGGCTCCTGCAAATGCTTTGCTTGGGAGAGCTCTGATGATAATATTTGACGGTTGATCTGTTAGCCTGGAATAGCCGCAGGTGAAAGAAACAGACAGGACCCAAGCTGACCAAAGAAGGTCCGCTTTATTCGGGGGAAAAGCATACATTTATATAGAGCTGGGTTCTGGGAGAGGGTGGTTAGTACACCGGGCGGTAGTTGATTGGCCGGGGGCGGGTAATGATTTCTGATAGGCTGCATCTTGGCGCCGGCGAGATTGTTAGGACCCGGAAGAGAAGAGCGCCATGTTTTAGGGAGCGCCTCCTTTGGGGTCTTCTATGGGGCCTTACATTCCTCCCTTTTTCCTCTATTGGGGATAA
>NW_007729099.1:258369-259226 GCF_000696425.1 Galeopterus variegatus
AAGTTTAAGGGGGTTGGTGGGATGAGGGGTGCAGAAATAGCTTTCTTGAGAGGGTTCGCTCTGAACTTCAGGCTCACTTGTAAGTTAGGTGGGCCTTGGGGGCAGGGCTTTAACCTGGAAATGTGGATCCATGGAGTTACTTGGTTGTTTGGTAGGGAAAGCTTGGCAGCTGTGGGAGTGCAAAGAATGACTGGGTAAGGGCCCTCCCACTTAGGAGTTAAAGGACTTTGTGGCTCTGGGGAAGTGTAGAATACTAAATCCCCAGGGTGTACTGTGGAGGTGTTTTGGGAGGAGGTAGGATTAGGCAATAGCCAATCCTGGTGTTTCCAGAGTTCAGCTCGAAGATGGGAAAGTAGCGGGATAGCTAGGTTGGAGGGTATGGTTCCTTGTTTAGGGATGATTCCTGGAGGTAAAGGGGACCTCCCATACATAATTTCTTTTCTTTTTTTTTTAAAGATGACTGGTAAGGGGATCTTAACCCTTGGCTTGGTGTTGTCAGCGCCACGCTCAGCCAGTGAGCGAACCGGCCATCCCTATATGGGATCCGAACCCGGGGCCTTGGTGTTATCAGCATCGCACTCTCCCAAGTGAGCCACGGGCCGGCCCCCATACATAATTTCAAAAGGGGAGAGGTTTGAAGGTTTCTTTGGGAGGACTCTGAGTCTGAACAAGGCTAGGGGGAAAAGGCGGGTCCAGTCAAGGTGAAGTTCCAGAGATAGTTTAGTAAGGATGTCTTTTAGAGCCCTGCTGGCACACTCAACTTTTCCTGAGGCCTGGGGCCGGTAAGGACAGTGTAAATGCCAAGGGAGGGAGAGGGCTTGAGATAAATTTTGTATTATTTGAGCGGTGAACTCTGG
>NW_007729099.1:260536-262402 GCF_000696425.1 Galeopterus variegatus
GGGCACGAAGGCAGGGAGCCCAGTCCCGGACAGTAGGATCTAGTTGTTTGGACAAGTATGCCACTGGGGTGAAGGAGGGGCCGTATGTTTGTCCTAGAACCCCCAAGGCCTGTCCTTCCCTCTCGTGGATGTAGAGTGAGAAAGGTTTGGTGAGGTTGGGGAGGTGTAGAGCGGGGGCACAAACCAGAGCCTGGCAGAGTTTTTGGAATGTCTTGTTAGGGGAGGAGGACAGGGGCTCATTTGGATCCCCCTTGGCCAGATTGTACAACAGGCGGGCCATTAGGGAAAAGTTGGGGATCCAGGCCCTAAAATACCCAGGTAGGCCCAGGAAGGACAAAATTTCTGTCTTGGTTTTTGGAGTAGGTAGGGAGGTTAACAATTGCTTACAGTGGTATGTGATATTCGGGCCTTAGCCTCTGTTTGCCAAAAAGTTGAGAAGTGAGGCTGTGTCTGCTTGTGATTGTCCCCAGTGATAAGTGTTAGTAAGAAAGGGGTTGTAGGAGATGTGGGAGCTATGGAGATGGAAAGATGGAACTGAGCGAGGATGTCCCAGCCCGGTAAGGGAACAGGGCATTGGGGCATGACCAGAAATGAGTGGGAAAAAGGAGAAAGAATGCCTTCTATATGGCAAGTTAGTGGAGGCATTCTGCGGGGGTATATATGTTTCCCTCCTACCCCGACTATAGGAGAGGTGCTAAGTGTGGTCGGGCCCCGAAACTCCTTCAAGACCAAAAAAGTGGCTCCTGTGTCCAGGAGAAAGGAAACGGATTGGCCATCCACAACAATAGTTACCCAGGGCTTGCTTTTTTGTGATGGTCATGGTTGGGAAGGACCCAGGGCCCCATCGGTCTTCTTCAGCCAGTCCCACCAGAGGTGTTTGGGGGTGCCCAGGATGGTTGGGGCTTGTTAGACCAATCTCCCCTTTGGGTGGTTGGGCACTCAGAGCCCCAATGTCCCATTTTTTTGGCACTTAAGGCACGGTGTGGTGGGCGGTCTGGGAGAAGGACAGGACCGAGACCAATGACTCTCCTGTCCACATTTAGAGCAAACCCCAGGGGGAACGCTTGGCCTAGTGGAGTGTCCAGAAGGCATTTTAGTCATCTGGTCCAGCATTTGAAAGTTGGCCTGATCAGCCCTCTGTTTCCGCCGTTCCTTCTCTTCTCTATTATGAAAGACCTTGAATGCCACTGATAAAATTTCGGTTTGAGGGGTGGAGGGGCCCTGTTCTAATTTTTTTAATTTGGCCTTAATGTCGGGGTAGAATTGGGCCAGGAAGTATGTCATAAGGACATGACGGCCATCTTCTGAGAGGGGGTCTAGGTTGGTGTATTGTTGAAAGGCTTGAGATAATCTGTGTAAGAACTCAGAGGGTGTTTCATCCTTTTTCTGAATTATATCTTGGACCCTTTGAAAATTGACCACTTTGCGGGCAGCCTTTTTAAGACCGGCCATGAGACAGGAGGCAAAGCAATCTCGAGCCTGCACCCCTGAGTTGTGTTGTAGTCCCAGTGTGGATCCCGTTCGGGAACTGCATGGGGGCCTGTCAGGAAGGTGGGGTCTGTATGGTGGGTTTCATCTTCATGAGCTTGGGCCGCATCCCAGACGCAGAGGCGCTCTTCAGGAAGGAGAGTGTTAGCTAGGAACATGTAAATGTCATGGTGAGTGAGACTGTAGGCCTGAAGTACCCATTGGAATTCTCTGATATAGGTGTCAGGGTTGGTGGTGAAGGACCCTAATTTCTTTTCCAGGTGGGTAAGGTCTGCTAATGAGAAGGGAACATGGACTCGGACAACCCCCTCAGTGCCGGCTACCTCATGAAGAGGGGCCATGGTAAAGGAGGTGGGGGGTCCTCGAGAATGCATAAAA
>NW_007729100.1:0-1064 GCF_000696425.1 Galeopterus variegatus
AGTTAATTCCCATCTGTCTTGAAAGAATGTTGTACGTCGTCTTTCTGCCAGTTCTCTCTAAACTCTCAGGGCATGGCCCCTCCTGACCCACAAAGCTGACCAACTTCTCCTTGGAACTCCCCCTTTCCATAGTGGGATTCTGGATCTCCTCCAGCCTCTCTGGCAGGTCCTTTTTTCTTACTTATGAACACACCTCTTTCTTCTCATGCCCTCTAAATGTAGACAAGGTATTCATCCTCCTCTATCTGATCTTAGATCCCTCTCTTTATGTTCTATCCCTAGATGTCTCAACTATGACCTCTAGTCTGATAATTTCCAAAACTATACTAGATATCTGGCTCATCATCATTATTTCAAGCTTATGTAATTGAAATTCAAGCACATAATCTTCCCCCTTAAACCTGCTTGTCCCGCTGTCTTCCTCCCCTCTGCTGATGTCATCGACAACCTCCCAGTCATCCAGGCTCCAAACTTTAATATAGTTCATGTCTTCATAGACAGCATTGAAAGCAGGAGGGAAAGATACGAGCCTCCCACACCCAATACCACCAAGCCTTCCTAATTCTGTCTCGGCAAGATCTCTGATAATCGTCCCCCCTTCTGTTTCCACTCTCACTGCCCTCATTTAGTCATTCATTATACCTTCCCCCTGGATTACTGTTATCCCTGCCTTTAATCTCTCTTTGCCCCTTTAATCTCTCTTTGCCCCAAACCACCCACCACACAGATGGCAGGTAATCTTCCTAGACCTCGGTTCTAATTAGATTTTTTTCCCCTGCTCAAAAGCATGTGACTTGCACTCATACACTCTCACATGAGCCAGACATGAGCACATGCTGTGTGCCTACGCACACCTGAAATCTTCCATCCCTGTTTCTTTTTTTTTTTTTTTTTCCTTTTTTTGTCTTTTTTCGTGACCGGCAACAGGATCGCAACCCTCGGTGTCACGCCCGCACCTCGCTCAGCCAGTGAACGGCCGGTCTGTATGTGGGATCCGAACCCTGGGCGGGAGCGCTGCCGCACTCCCAAGCGGCGCACTGTAGCAGTGCGCCACCGGGCCGGCC
>NW_007729100.1:1940-15946 GCF_000696425.1 Galeopterus variegatus
TCGTGACCGGCAACGGGATCGCAACCCTCGGTGTTGCATCCGCACCTCGCTCAGCCAGTGAACGGCAGGTCTGTATGTGGGATCCGAACCCTCGGCGGGAGCGCTGCCGCACTCCCAAGCGGCGCACTGTAGCAGTGCGCCACCGGGCCGGCCCCTTCCATCCCTGTTTCTGCACAGTGCTACTTGGGATTTCTTTTCCTCCAACTTTGCTTTTGCCTAAAGGATATCCGATCTTCAAATCCATTTCAATTACTATTGCCCCTTTGCAGCCTTTCCTGAAGCAAGTCCTTGCTAGAGACCAGTGGTTTTCAACTGGGAGCAATTTTGTTCCCCAGGGCACATTTGGCAATGTCTGGAGACATTTTTATTTTTAACACTTAGGGGGATAGGGGAGGGTTGTAATAGCTTCTAGTAGGTAGAGGCCAGGGATGCTGTCAAGTAACCTACAGTGCATGGGACAAGCCCCCACAGCAAATAATTATCTGACCCGAAATGTCAATAGTTACAGACCCTTTTGGACTGTTATATCACCTTTTGGACTGTTTCTATAATTATTGATATATAAGTCTTAGCTACCCTTCTCTAGGGTACATTCTCTGAAGGCAGAAAACTATCTTCATTATCTTTGTAATGACTGTGGTGTTAGCCACTGATTACCTTTTGAATCCCTTCACTACCTCTTCTACCCCTTAATATCTCTTCAAATCTTATTCTCCCTTAGGGTTTCATCCTCCATTCTCAATTTTTTTCTCATTCGTTTTAAATGCTGTCCATAAGGGAATTCATCTACTCTGGCTGATCCTGTTACTTATCTACCAAAAGGCCATTTTCATTACTTTTTTCTTCTAACAGAGCCCTGATTTTTTTTCTAGGGTGGGGATGCAGACTATGCCTAGTCCTGGAGGATGAATAATTAATCAAAGGTAGTAATGACAATCTCATTTTACTTTGCAATATATTTATTTTCCCACACTCGCTTGAGCTAGGGAGGACCAAGATATCAAGTTCTGGTCAATGAGATCTAAGGGGAAGTCATCTGAGGAGAATTTTACCTTTTTTTTTTTTCCTTTTTGTCTTTTTTACTGACCGGTAACGGGATCGCAACCCTCGGTGTTGCGCCCGCACCGCGCTCAGCCAGTGAACGGGAACCGGTCTCCACATGGGATCCGAACCCTCAGCGGGAGCGCCGCCACACTCCTAAGCGGCGCACTCTCCAGTGCACCACCAGGCCAGCCCAGAATTTTACCTTTTGATTAGAGAAAAATAAGTCAGGCAAGGAGATCTTGCTGCTGCCTTCTCCCCCCAACTCCCCTTCCCTCCTCCTACTGTTTTTCTTCTTTTAATTTTACTATGGTAAGAACACTTAACATGAGATCTACCCTCTTAACAGATTTTTCAATGTGTAATACATATTGTTAACTCTCACTTTGCTTTTGTTTTTTTGTCTGTTGGCCAGTATGGGGATCCAAACCCTTGACCTGGGTATTAGGACACCACGCTCTAACCAGCTGAGTTAACCGGCCAGCCAGTATTGTTAACTATGGGCACAGTGTTGTACAGCAGATCTCTAGAACTTATTCAACTTGCATAACTAAAATTTTATACCTGTCGATTAGCAATTCCTTGTTTTCCCCTCACCCCAAGTCCTGGCAACCACCATTCTATTCTTTGCTTCTCAGCCCCTTCTCTTTTTGTTTCAAGTGTTATTTATAGATATATGTTTCAGGGAGCTGCCAACAGCCATCCTGCAACCACAACTGACCAGCCCAAGACTAAAAACCAATATACTAAGGAGGGCAAAGCAGAAAGAGAGAAAGCCTGGGCTGTTGGTGGCATCACTGAGCCACCTGGCCAAACCTGGAAGTGCCTTCCTTCAAAATGTTTGTTATATGGCATAATTAAATATCTTTATTGCTTCGCCACTATTGGTCAAGCATTTTGTTACTGTCACCAGAAGCATTCCTTGTACTCCACGTGCTTCAAGAGCTCTTTACTCATAATTCATACTAATGTACATTCCCATGTGTTTGACCCAAAGGCATCTGTAACTCTGTAGATTTTTACTATATGTATATCACTTATATTATCCTCAAATTCTTTCCTCTATATACCTCTATCTATCTATATATCTACATCTGTATATCTGTGTACTGCAAGCTTGGTAGACTCCTCGAATTTTCTTTCTTTCTTTCTTTCTTTTTTTTTTTTGTTGGTTGGCAGTTCAAGGGGATCCAAATCCTTGACCTTGGTGTTACAACACCGCACTGTAACCAACTGAGCTAACCAGCCAGCCCCCCTATGTTTCCTAATAACAACACTATTTAACTATTCAAACAATATTTGACTATTCAAACAATAGTCAACTTTAGATTCTGCCTTTCCTGTTTCTTCCAAACTGGTCATTTATAATTTCTATAAACTTTTCTCTTTATTATTTTTCAAAATTTTCTTTTGCTCTTCACAGTCACTAAGATGTCATTTTGAATTCTTATCAGCTCTCATTTGGACATTAGCCTCTTAACTGGTATCTGTGTGACATTTTGACATATTAACTTGTCTTAGCCTTATTTTCCTTACCTGTAAAATGGGGATAATAAAACCTGTGGCTTTCATGTGAATTAAAAGACTTCACATGCATAAAGTAATTAAGGTCTGGCCAGTTACCTCAGTTGGTTATAGTGTAGACTTATAACATGAAGGTCAAGGGTTCAGATCCCCATGCTGGCCAGCTGCCCAAACAAAATAAAACAAAAATCACCACCCCCTCTAAAAAAACCCCAAAACAAAAACATGATGTAATTAGAATAGTGCTTAGCACATAGTAAATGTCCCCAAATTATTAATTATTAGCTATTATTATTATTACCTTTGATCCTAATTTATTTATTTTTTTTAATTATTCTGAGGTTTTTTTAAATACCATAAATCACCAAATCCCCACTGCTCAAATACTTTCTCCTTTAGCCAAACCAGTTTACTGGCTGTTCTGAAGATTGTGCTTAGAGACTATTATGTTAGGTTCATGGCTGTGCCTTCTCAACACTATCATTTATAACTACTTAGACCCTCCGCTTTAAAAAAATTGAAGGTTTCCTTATTTGGTTCACAAGTTTCCTCTCCATCCAAAACCTTGCCATTATCTTAGACCTTCATGACACCTAGAATCTGAATCATCTTTATTTCTGCTATATATAAGTCATTCATTTCCACTGTTATACCTTTGATTTCTGCTAAAGATGCTCACCCCAGGTACTATCCTAGATGTACTGAATCGTAAGCACTGGGGAGGGAGTGCAGTGGTAAGGCCCACATAGCTCTATTTTAACAACCATCTAAGATACTGAGATATTATTATGCTTACTAAGGTTTAACACAACTAAACTAGAACTTGTCCTCTCCCAGACTCTTATACCTCTAAAATTCTAATTAAAACATTGTCCTCCAAACAGAACCTTCTATCTTTCCAATTTTCTCAGTTATAGTAAACATGTTCTTCAAGCTCATTTATCCCTTTAGCTCCTTGACTTTTCTACTCAAGAGTACCTGACATATAGTAGGTCTTCAACAATTACTTGTTAATAAAATATTTATTCCTACCTATGAATTCTTCCCTGCGTTCATGTTTTTCCATATTCAGCTTATTATACCTTAATTCATTGAGTATCCCTTTTTATCCAATCTTATCATCTCTGCCCTTTAACTGGGGTGATAGATCATTTACATATTGTGATTACTGACATGTTTGTGTTTACATTTGTCTTCTTGCTATTTATTTTCTATTTATCCCATCTGTTCTTTGTTCCTTTCCTCCTCTTTTTCTCTTTTTTGGAGTTAAATTCATATTTATTATGATTCCATTTTATAGCATATGTTTGCTTATTAGTTATACCTTTGTTGTTGTTGTTCTGTTCTATTTTGTTTTTGTTGGTTGCTTTAGGGTTTACAGTATACATCTTTCATCAGTCTGTCTTTAAGTTGTATCATACCACTTCTTGTGTAGTATAAGAATCTTACAAAACTATGTTTCCATTTCCGATGTCTTGGCCTTCATGCTATTGCTGACATACATTTTATTTCTATGTGTGTTATTATTTTGAATTTAAATAATTATTTTAATGTGATTTTTAAAATAAAAGAAAATTTGAATTTACTAATCTATTTACCATTCTGGTGGTATTCATTTCTCTGTGTAAACCCAGCTTGCCATCAAGTATGACTTTCCTTCTGCCTGAAGAGTTTCTTTAACGTATTTTATAATGCAGGTCTGATGTTGATGAATTCTTTCAGGTTTTGTATGTCTGAAAAAAATATTTTGGCTTTGTTTTTGGAAGATATTGTTACTGGTGTAGAATTCTAGTTGACATGTTTTGTTTTTCTTTTAATACTTTACAGACATTGCTCTACTGTCTTCTTTTTTAAAAAAATTACTTATTTATTTATTTATTACAAATATTCATGAGACACAAAGCTGATTGTCCCCCCTCCTGCCCATGATGTGGGGGCCAAATTCATACGGGGCACACCCATTACCAGAAATTACTTTTGTACCCTTTGTCCCCTTCCAACTATCTCCCAACCTCCCTCCCCTTCCCCCCTCCCCTCAAGCTCTGCTGTCTTCTGGTTTACATTTTTCCATTAAGAATCTGCTACATTCTTATCCTGTGCCTGTGTATGTAATATGTCTTTTTTCTCTTTCTGCTTTTAACATTTTCTCTTTATTGCTAATTTTAAGCAATTTGATTATGAAGTGTTTTACCATAGTTTTCTTCACATTTCTTTTGCTTGGGGTTTGCTGAACTTCTTGGATCTATGGGTTTATAGTTTTCATCAAATCTGGAAAGTTTTTAGCAATTATTTTTTCACATTTTTTTTCTGTTCCTTCTCTCTTGAATCCTTTAGAGTCTCTAATTTTATATATGTTAGGTCCCTTGAAATTGTCCCATAGCTGACTGGCACTCTATTTTCCAGTCTTTTTCTCTCTTTGTCTTATTTTCAGTAGCTTTTGTATCTTTAAGTTTACTGATTTTTTTTCTTTTGTAGTGTCTATGCTGCTGTTAATCCAGTCTATATTTCATATCAGATATTACATTTTTTATTTCTCATAGTTTATTTGGGTCTTTTTTATATCTTCCATATCTTAACATGCTCATGTTTTCTTCTACCTTTGTGAACATATGAATATAATTTATAATATAAATATAGTTCATAATAATTGTTTTAATATACTTGCCTATTAATTCCATTCTCTATCTCATTTCTGGATCCATTTCAATTATTGATAATTCTACTCATTATAGGTCATATTTGCTTGCTTATTTACATGTCTAGTAATATTCATTGGATGTCAGACATTGTGAGTTTTATCTTGTTGGGTGATGGACATTCTTTTACTGTTTTTATTTCAATATTCTTGTGCCTTGTTCTGGGACACAGTTGCCAATTGGAACCAGTTTGATCTTCCCAGGTCTTGCTTTTAAACTTCGTTAGATGGGACCAGAGTCATCTTTAGTCAGGGATGATTTTGTCCCACTTCAGAGGAAATACTCTTCTGAGTACTATACTCAATGCTCCATGTATTACAAGGTTTTCCCACTCTGGTTGGTGAGAATGTCAACTATTCTAGCTCTGGATGAGCTCCCAAGTTTGTTCTGCCTACTCCTTTCACATTGGTCTTCCTGCAGCCGTGGTTAGTCTGTCTTGTCACACACGTGCTGACTAGTACTCACATGGGGGAGGGACTCACTGCACATCCACAGAGCTCTCTCTCTCTCTTGACGTTCTCTCCTCTTCAATACTCTATCCTGCAAACCCTAGCTGCTTTAGTCTCCCCATACTCCCAGCAATGTTTCAACTCATTGAGACCCTAGGTAGATCCTCCCTATCCTGCAGTCTGAAAGCTCTCTAGGCACAAAGTTGGGTCAACTATTGGGCTCACTTGATCAGTTTTCTCTCTCTTGGGGATTATTGCTCTGTCCTTTCTTGTTCAATGTCTGAAAACCATTACTTCAAATATATTTTTCTGGCTTTTTAGTTATTTAAGGCAGATGAGTTAATCTGGTCCTGTTACTCCATCTCGTTTTTTGTTTTACAGAAAGAACTGGAGGTGAGGGTGGGAGTGGGAGTGGCAAGTAATTTAGTGCTATTTGTCACAAATAAGCATTTTGGCATAAAAGCAAAGCTGGTTAGCACACATAATATGACCCCTCTATCATCAGACATGTTCCTTTTACACACTTTAAAAGTGGTAATATTGGGTCGGCCCGGTGGCGCACTGGATAGTGCGCCGCTTGGGAAGCGCGGCGGCGCTCCCGTCCGAGGGTTCGGATCCCACGTACAGACCAGTTCCCGCTCACTGGCTGAGCGAGGCGCGGGAGCAACGCCGAGGCTTGCGATCCCGTTGCCGGTCCCCGGGCCGGGACGGGGGCAACACTGAGGGTTGCGATCCGTTGCCGGACACAGCAAAAAGACAAAAGACAAAAAAAAACAAAGTGGTAATATTGGGTCGGCCCGGTGGCGCAGTGGAGGGGGCGCCGCTTGGGAAGCGCGGCGGCGCTCCCGTCCGAGGGGTCGGATCCCCCGTACAGACCAGTTCCCGCTCACTGGCTGAGCGAGGCGCGGGAGCAACGCCGAGGCTTGCGATCCCGTTGCCGGTCCCCGGGCCGGGACGGGGGCAACACTGAGGGTTGCGATCCGTTGCCGGACACAGCAAAAAGACAAAAGACAAAAAAAAACAAAGTGGTAATATTGGGTCGGCCCGGTGGCGCAGTGGAGGGGGCGCCGCTTGGGAAGCGCGGCGGCGCTCCCGTCCGAGGGGTCGGATCCCCCGTACAGACCAGTTCCCGCTCACTGGCTGAGCGAGGCGCGGGAGCAACGCCGAGGCTTGCGATCCCGTTGCCGGTCCCCGGTCCGGTACGGGGGCAACACTGAGGGTTGCGATCCGTTGCCAGACACAGAAAAAAGACAAAAGACAAAAAAAAAAAAAAGTGGTAATATTGACAAGTTTACACTGACATTTACAGTCAGTCTATCTAAAAAAATAAAGAGCAAAAGTCTGTATTGATTTCGAAAATTATATTTAGTGACCAGTGTTTCAATATTTTATCTTATTTTGAAAGTATCCAGCTATCCAAGGATCATCTATTACCTAATTCAATTTACGATAATCCAAAGGTTTAAGTTAACTAAGGATTTTGGGTATTAATGTTTAATCTAACACATTAAAAAATAGAATTACTGCTGATATAAAAATGTGCCAGAATTATAATTCAATGTCATTGATCATATTATTTTATATTTTTAATATTATTAAACATTATGTGGGGGACAATGTTAACTTATCTGATCCATAAATAGTATAAGAAGTTTAGGAAGTTCAGATTAACTAGTCTTTTCATCAGAAAACAAACTCAATCTTATTTTTAAAAATTATGCACATGTACTCCACACTGATAAAACTTAGTTAAGACATATTGCTATTTTTAAACCAAAATTATCCAACAAGCCTTATTTGTCTAAGGATTCACAATAATCTTTGAACTTGGTTTCTTATATCAGAATGCTTCTGAAAACAGAACTTTCTATAAAAATATTTTATTACTTTTTTTCTTAAAAGCCTGGCATTTACTGAATAATGTGTTACAAGTATTAGTTCTTTATTTTCAAGGAATTCTGGGAATATAAAATTTATATAAGCACTTACTATTTGCCATAAACCAATAAAAATCAGATCTCCTTTTAAAAGATATCATAATCTAATTTATTAGTACTTTATAATCAGATTAATTAATATTTCACCTTCCATCCAAAAGAGATAAATGCTGTCTCAATTGTGGACACTCGGGCTTAGAGAGCTTGCAGTTTCAGTCCTACAATCTCATCCACAGGTCAAAAAGCCAACACAGAAACGCAAAAACTTTCTGGCCAGATGCCAAAGATCTGTTCTCCTTTTCAGTGGGCATCAGATATTTTTGTAATCAATATGTGCTCACAAATACAGAAACAAAAAGACTAACAAACCATATTTTCTGTTGGCCATGTTTTACCTGACAAAAAATAGATCCTCATCATCCTGAGAAAGATCACCTAGTGGTCAGGTGATAAAATCAGATTCCCGATTATTGTAATTATTGCTGCCAACAGTGAGGAATAAATGATCAGTCACATGGGTCACAGATTTACATATACATAGGATGTTCTCTTGATTGGCCTGGTAATCCACTATACATTATTTCCTGGGCAACACTATAGAAAAAGCCGTGGCCCAAACCACTATTATCTAAGAACATAGGAATACATGGGGTGCGCTCTCCATTGTAAAGCCAACAATGGCCTTGTGGTTCATTACCACTGGTGTGCTGTGGTCAGCCCCCACTGGCTCACAAGAGATGATTGTGCACAGCTCTTCCTAACTCTGTATTCAATGATGTCCCATGGCTAGATTAAAATAGGCCAGGTTGCAGGTACTGATANAAAAAAAAAAAAAGTGGTAATATTGACAAGTTTACACTGACATTTACAGTCAGTCTATCTAAAAAAATAAAGAGCAAAAGTCTGTATTGATTTCGAAAATTATATTTAGTGACCAGTGTTTCAATATTTTATCTTATTTTGAAAGTATCCAGCTATCCAAGGATCATCTATTACCTAATTCAATTTACGATAATCCAAAGGTTTAAGTTAACTAAGGATTTTGGGTATTAATGTTTAATCTAACACATTAAAAAATAGAATTACTGCTGATATAAAAATGTGCCAGAATTATAATTCAATGTCATTGATCATATTATTTTATATTTTTAATATTATTAAACATTATGTGGGGGACAATGTTAACTTATCTGATCCATAAATAGTATAAGAAGTTTAGGAAGTTCAGATTAACTAGTCTTTTCATCAGAAAACAAACTCAATCTTATTTTTAAAAATTATGCACATGTACTCCACACTGATAAAACTTAGTTAAGACATATTGCTATTTTTAAACCAAAATTATCCAACAAGCCTTATTTGTCTAAGGATTCACAATAATCTTTGAACTTGGTTTCTTATATCAGAATGCTTCTGAAAACAGAACTTTCTATAAAAATATTTTATTACTTTTTTTCTTAAAAGCCTGGCATTTACTGAATAATGTGTTACAAGTATTAGTTCTTTATTTTCAAGGAATTCTGGGAATATAAAATTTATATAAGCACTTACTATTTGCCATAAACCAATAAAAATCAGATCTCCTTTTAAAAGATATCATAATCTAATTTATTAGTACTTTATAATCAGATTAATTAATATTTCACCTTCCATCCAAAAGAGATAAATGCTGTCTCAATTGTGGACACTCGGGCTTAGAGAGCTTGCAGTTTCAGTCCTACAATCTCATCCACAGGTCAAAAAGCCAACACAGAAACGCAAAAACTTTCTGGCCAGATGCCAAAGATCTGTTCTCCTTTTCAGTGGGCATCAGATATTTTTGTAATCAATATGTGCTCACAAATACAGAAACAAAAAGACTAACAAACCATATTTTCTGTTGGCCATGTTTTACCTGACAAAAAATAGATCCTCATCATCCTGAGAAAGATCACCTAGTGGTCAGGCGATAAAATCAGATTCCCGATTATTGTAATTATTGCTGCCAACAGTGAGGAATAAGTGATCAGTCATATGGGTCACAGATTTACATATACATAGGATGTTCTCTTGATTGGCCTGGTAATCCACTATACATTATTTCCTGGGCAACACTATAGAAAAAGCCGTGACCCAAACCACTATTATCTAAGAACATAGGAATACATGGGGTGCGCTCTCCATTGTAAAGCCAACAATGGCCTTGTGGTTCATTACCACTGGTGTGCTGTGGTCAGCCCCCACTGGCTCACAAGAGATGATTGTGCACAGCTCTTCCTAACTCTGTATTCAATGATGTCCCATGGCTAGATTAAAATAGGCCAGGTTGCAGGTACTGATATGACAGAATTCAGTAGATGACGAAAATCAGCCCCTTCTGCCACCTTAAGAACCCACGGTTAACCATTTACCAGCATATCATTGTTCCTAAACCTGCTAATGAAAAAAGAAATGGCCCAAACTACAAGAGAGACAAGATGTGGACAGATTAATAGACTTGGCCAAGAGACAAAACAAAAGCAAAAGCAGAATTAAAAGAAAAGAAAGCAGAGAAACAGCATTAGCAAAGGCAAATTCTATAGATGCCACATGCCTGGGTTTCAGCAACCTGTGAGGTAAACTTCTAAGGCAGTTTATTGGCTCTGACAGGTGAGTCTACTTAGACATCTCAGTGAGACCTCCAAAACTGCTTTCAAAGGATACGTTGCAAAAGCTAATAATATGACTCGCATAAATATAGACTGAACGTCTATCAAAAAATTATTTAACTTATTAATGAGGAAGTCAACAGGAGAGTCAAGCTCATTCAAAGAAGTATAGGAGGGATGGAAGTACTTATAGTCAATAAAAGATGGAATGCAGAAATAAAATTGTAAGTTAAATACAAATTGGTTAATTTCCTACAGGGAATATTGAAGAATAAATCTTATTTCATCAGGTATGATAGCTATAAATAATAGCTACAATGATGATCTCACTTGAACAATATTATGCTTAAAGAGTCTATTTCTTGTCATCTACACAATGTCTGGGCTGGACCCTGGGAAAGGGAAGAAAGAAAATATCCATTCTGACATAAAACACTCTCCCCCTCAAAAAGAAAAGAAAAATATATTAGTTTCAAATAATGTTAATGTTGATTGAAATGTAATATACAAAGATCAAGTCACA
Organism: Galeopterus variegatus; assembly: GCF_000696425.1. Taxonomy (NCBI): domain Eukaryota; kingdom Metazoa; phylum Chordata; class Mammalia; order Dermoptera; family Cynocephalidae; genus Galeopterus; species Galeopterus variegatus. Next base: position 12,738 of record NW_007729100.1, read on the forward strand.
GTTATTTTTCCTTATATATTTATCTGGTCTCTGTTATTAACAGTGACCAAGATTACAATAAAATATGGAATAGACCAGTGTTTATCAAACTTTGGACTCATGCAAAGAATGTGTGGGCTTTAGAAATATTTTATTAAAAGTTAAAACATTGTCCCCCAAGGTGAATTCTTGACTAATGGAATTATAAACACATATTTAAATGTGGGCACTGAAATTTGTGGCAGTTTCTGGCCACAAGATAGTCTTTGGAAAATTTAGCAGATAGAGAGGGGAATATATATATATATATATTTAAAAAATATATATATATATATCTTAGTCCATTTGTGCTGCTATAACAAAATACTATGGAGTTGATAATTTATAAAGAACAGAAATTTATTTTTCTCACAGTTCTGAAGGCTGGGAAATCCAAGATCAAGATTCAGATGTCTACTGACAACTGCACTTTGCTTCCAATATGGCGCCTTGTTGCTGCATTATCCAGAGGGGAGGAACACTGCGTTATCACATGGAGGAAAACGGAAAGGCAAGAGCTGAACGCTGGGTGAAGCCTCTGTTATATTAGCCTCTTGACCTAACCGCTTCTCAAAGTTCCCACCTCTTAAGACCATCACATTCCCTCAAAAAGAAAAGAAAAATATATTAGTTTCAAATAATGTTAATGTTGATTGAAATGTAATATACAAAGATCAAGTCACAGTTATTTTTCCTTATATATTTATCTGGTCTCTGTTATTAATAGTGACCAAGATTACAGTAAAATAAGGAATAGACCAGTGTTTATCGAAGTCATCAAACTCATGCAAAGAATGTGTGGGCTTTAGGAATATTTTATTAAAAGTTAAAACATTGTCCCCCAAGGTGAATTCTTGACTAATGGAATTATAAACACATATTTAAATGTGGGCACTGAAATTTGTGGCAGTTTCTGGCCACAAGATGGTCTTTGGAAAATTTAGCAGATAGAGAGGGGAATATATATATATATATATTTAAAAAATATATATATATATATCTTAGTCCATTTGTGCTGCTATAACAAAATACTATGGAGTTGATAATTTATAAAGAACAGAAATTTATTTTTCTCACAGTTCTGAAGGCTGGGAAATCCAAGATCAAGATTCAGTTGTCTAGTGACAACTGCTCTTTCCTTCCAAGATGGCGCCTTGTTGCTGCATTATCCAGAGGGGAGGAACACTGGGTTATCACATGGAGGAAAACGGAAAGGCAAGAGCTGAACACTGGGTTAAGCCTCTGTTATAGTAGCCTCTTGACCTAACCGCTTCTCAAAGTTCCCACCTCTTAAGACCATCACATTGGCCACTAAGTCTCAGTATCTGACTTTTGGAGGGGACACATTCGAACCACAGAAGTATATATTTTTTAAATCAAAAACTGAAAATTAAAAATTTTCTGTATGAAATTATCATGCCTCTAGAAAATGCCCATACTTTGGATGAAAACAGTGGAGTGAACTAGCCCACAGCTCTGTGGGGCTGAAAACTCATGAAGTGGTAGTGACAACTTGGAAGCAAGTGAGAGTTTCCAAAGATGACAACATGCTTGGAGTGAGAATCAGCAAAGCCAGCAGAAGGCCTCTGTGAGCCAGGAAAATGTTTTCAACATTTTCAAACTCAATGTATCCTTTTTATTGCAAATATTTGACAATGCTCCCTTTACTATGCTAAACTGATTTTTACAGATAAAATGCCCTACCTACACACTTAATTTAAACACACACGCATTATAAAGGAAAGTCAAAAGAAAAGTAATGTGTGATAAAATAAATCTTCTGATATGTAAATGCATAGACATACCTTCAGAAAGGACGATGGAGCCGAACACTTACACCCGGTGTAAGTGGAATTAGTATCGACCAGACAGTCTCAGATAGAGACTGATCCTAGTCAGTGTGTATTGATCACTCAGAATGGCAAGTGTGTTGCTTTTAAGCGATGCGTTTTTCCAAATGGTGAATGCCTTTTCCAAATTCTGAAGTTCAAAATTAAGCAAAGTATAACTTGTCCTATATTTGCATGGCTGTTGCATTCCTGGAAAATTGTTTATTAAACTATGCACAACTTATTTTGAGTTTAGATAGAAGATGGAAGGAATTAGGCTCTGGGTTTAGATAGAAGATGGAAGGAATTAGGCTCTGGGTTCAGGTAATTATAAACTTTTCCCACCTCCATGGCTTTCTGGTGAGACATATGAACACCAACCTGGATATAGGCCAACTCTCCTGTGCAGGCATCTAGTGCACTTACATCCATACTAAATGCCAACAGCAGCCCTCCTACATGTTGTGGAAACCAAAAACACCTGCATGTATGTTCAAAATGCTTCTTGGGGTTGAAGGGTATTGTCCTACTATGAACCACTGTGCAAGAGGAAGGACTGAATATTTATCAGGTGCTTAAGAGCTTAAGAGTTTAAATGCCAATGCGTAGCTAACTAGCAGAACAAGCAAAAACTTTCTGAAGATGCAGATGAGCATGGGGGCTCCTTGTAATTCACTATCTCAGCTAGAAAAAAGTGAAAGATCTAGGACTTTTAGAAAAGCCTAATGGATGGGAGGTATGGTGGCGAGCGTGTTTCGGAAGGCGGTAGGTTGAACATACATCCTGCTTAAGTTCCTGTTTGAGGAGACAATGATGGCCCAGGGGAATTTTTTTTTTGGTAACTATTCAATTTTCAATTTGTAATATAAGTATCAGTTCCTCAGGAAAGCCAATCCTGGTTCTATCCAAACTAATTATTCCAGTTTATAGAATAATGACTTTAACTGTTCAACTGTTAGTTAAACTGTTTATGGCAGTTTTCACAAGTGTAATTTACATAATTACTTGTGTAATTTTATTTAAAGCTTGTTTCCTCCACTATACTGAAGGGCTAAGACCTAGCAGGAGGGGTAAGACCTCCCCCTGTATTCCTTGTATTATTAGTGTCTAGCACAGTGCCTGGCACATAGACGTAACCAAGACATTTTTGTGGAATGAATGAATATCAGAAGCATTATAAAATTATTTTAAAAGTATGTGAAAATAGCTATGTAAATTGCAAAACACCATATTTCTCTTTGCTTGGAGACAGCTTAAAATCTGTTATTTTTTTATTGAGAACAAAAATAAAAGCTTTTTTAAAAAAAAAAAAAATTAGTGAATTTTTACCACTGGGGAAAATGCTTTTAAAAACAGGCAGCA
>NW_007729100.1:15956-36980 GCF_000696425.1 Galeopterus variegatus
TGCCTGGCACATAGACGTAACCAAGACATTTTTGTGGAATGAATGAATATCAGAAGCATTAAAAAATTATTTTAAAAGTATGTGAAAATAGCTATGTAAATTGCAAAACACCGTATTTCTCTTTGCTTGGAGACAGCTTAAAATCTGTTATTTTTTTATTGAGAACAAAAATAAAAGCTTTTTTAAAAAAAAAAAAATTAGTGAATTTTTACCACTGGGGAAAATGCTTTTAAAAACAGGCAGCATTTCAGATATTATGGGTCCACAGAAAAATAACCAACCAATCCTAAACCTGCAAAAGATATAGATTCTTAGAGATTTTAATTGGGTTGTAGATTTTAACAGAGATTAGATTGTCACAGTGTTTGGTCGAGAACAGAACAGGCTGCATGTAAAATACTATGAAGAAATTTTCTAGGTTTGGGTATTGCTATAGACTGAATTGTGTCTACTGCCAGACTTATATGTTGAAGCCTTAAGCACTAGAGTGTATCAGGAGATAGAGCTTTTAGGAAGGTAATTAAAATTAAATGAGGTTAAAAGGACCGGGCCCTAATTCTACAGGATTGGTGTCCTTATAAAGAAGAGGAAGTGACACTGAAGAGCTCTCTCCACATGCCACAGACAAAATTACATGTGAGAACGCAATCAGAATATGACAGTCTACAAGCTGGGAAGAGAGGCCTCCCCAGGAATAGAATCGGCTAGCACTTTGATTTGGGACTTTCAGCCTCCAGAACTGTGAGAGGATTATATTTCTGTTGTTTAAGTCGCACAGCCAGTAGTATTTTGTTATGTCAGCCCAAGATGACTAATACAGGTGTCAACCTCTTTGATTATTCAAGAATAGCTGGATTCTAACTTCTTAGCTTTCTAGAATGAATTTTATTTTCCTGTTGACACCGAAAGTCCAATATGGAAAATCTGTATTTAAAGCATGTGCATGTACACACACCCCCAAAAGTATCTATTTTGGAAATATCGTAAGTTGAATAAAAGTAAAATATTATCTAAAATTTTACTACTCAGAACTTCCACTGTGAATAATTTGGATTTTACTTTTTGTCTTTTTTTCTATTCTCTCTTTTTGAGATCATAGTATACATAATTTGCTTTTATTCACTTAAAACCAACAATTTTAAATTTAAAGATTATTTTCTTACTATTCTTATCTTTTCAGTTCTGGACGCCCCTTTCTTTCAGTTGTATTTGATGGAAGATCAACTCCTCTGAACTCTGTGAAGCAGAAATGTTACCACCACATTTTGAACTGCTAGAGAGAGCTTTACTAAGTCAACAAAATACTTTCCCAGCTTAGTGCTACCGTGCAGTGGGATTCAACACAGACATTCCACTTGTCTGGATTTTCCATTCTGAAAGTCATGTAAGTTAGAAAAATATGTAAGTTCTACCACTTTTTAATTATTTTCTTTATTTGTTCTTTTATTTATAGCCATAGTTTTAAAATGAGAGGTTTTCATAGAGTTGGTAGGACTTACTGAAAGTTATGAAGTCTGTAATTTACTTTAGAAAAAGTCAGTATGGTTGGCATAACATTATATACATGCCAATTAGTTAAAGCTGTAACTTTAGGGGTGACCAGGTGACCTGCCTCTAGTTGTGTGTGTTCCAGGGTAGTCATCTGACACTGTGCAGAAAAGAGCAGGCTCCAGAGATGCCTCCTGCAAGCTTCTCTGCTATCCTGTCTCCTCCACCAACCATCAAAAACCTTGGGATTTTTGGCAAAACTAGTCAAAATAGGCTTTTTGGCAAAACTAAAATCTGCATATTTATTAGGAGGGTAGGTGTTAGAAATTTGCTCTCATTGCTAAAAATAATATTCTCTCTCTATATATGTGTAGGCAAAATAATTTAGGCACAGTCTTTAAATCAGTTCACAATCTATGGTATGGTGAGCTGCCCCCAGTGATCCGTGACTCTGTGGAGTCTCTTCTCAAGTGTAGGCTGGATTTAGTGTATTTGATTACAATGAACAGAACATAGTACGGCAGAAGTGATGAATGTCACTTCCAGAATTAGGTTTAAATAGACTATTGCTGTTCTTTCTCCTCTCTCTCTCTTGGATTGGTCACTGGGGGAAGCAACTGTCAAACTGTGAGGCAGCCCTGGAGAGGGGCCCATGTGGACAGGGATTGAGGCCTGCCAGCAGCCACGTGAGTGACCTTGGAAACGGAACCCCCTCGCTAAGCAGTCCCAGATTTCTAGCGCCCAGAAACTGTGAGATAATATATGCTTACTGATCTAGGCCTCTAAATCTTGGGGCAATTTGCTTCACAGCAAAAGCTCATTAATAAAGATGAGTAAGACATAGAGAAGCTGAGAGAAACTACTCAGCGTGCCTGGTAGACTTTTGGCAATGATTTGGCTCACCCTTCACAGTACCTGGCACGTGCTAAGCAGTGGTCTGTGTATTTTACATGGAGCAGTTCATGTCATCCTAGCTTGGATACTGTTATGAAGGCCATTTTACAGATAAGAAACTGCTACAGAGGGGTTAAGCCACTTGTCCAAAGGGAGAGTTGAGAGGGACACGTGGGTGATCGAGGTCTTCAGTCCGGGCTCTTCACGTCTGGGAGGCTGCTCCTCTCATAGTCCCTGGTGGCAGGAGGAGAGCAGAAAACGCAATTAGACGGGCGTTGCAGGCAGGAGTGCAGGTGCCCAGCAGAGACGAGATTTGAGTCTATAAGCATATCTATCTGAATTAAATTATCTACCCTCTATCCCCACTAAGAGCGCAATTAGACGGGCGTTGCAGGCAGGAGTGCAGGTGCCCAGCAGAGACGAAATTTGAGTCTATAAGCATATCTATCTGAATTAAATTATCTACCCTCTATCCCCACTAAGAGCAACCAGCAGACTCCGAGGAAATATGCTGCTTTGGCAGGGAAGGGCATTTTTCAAGGGAGGCAGAAAGCCCAAGTAATAGACATGATAGACATGACCATCAGTCATTTTTCACATTTCCACCCCATCTGATTCCCTCAGAAGAAATAAATTCACCAGCAGATTGACCCATATAGCCTTCCTCCAAGATAAATAAAATATATTATTGTGATTTTTCACAAACAAATAATGAAAGTCATAGGCCATTTTGTTTCCTTTGTCTTCTTTTCCATAGTGACCTTCATGTACCCATATCTGTCATTTGGAATTGCACAAAGGCGCTCCACAGAGCCTTGGTCTGTCCCGGCAGACGACACCAAGAAATTCCCAGTGACTTTACTCTAAACACTGTCTTACTTGATCGTTGGACAAAATAAATCCTCAGCACCTTTGGTGGTTGCAAATAAAAATGCTTTGTTGAGTGTCAGGAAACTAAACCTAGCTTAGTTGTCCCAGTAATATACTGTACACAATTGATAAGAAAACTGGGATAAAGAATTTTAATGAAGATATAAGTACTGATGTCTCCCTCTTAAAACCTACATGGTGCTGATGTATGTATATTTCAGCCATAAGATCATCCTACCTTTCACATCTGGCCGCTGATTTCCAAATCCAGACATTTGGGCAGGGCTAGAAGTGCTTTTCTGAGACACTTCCTTTCTCCCATAACAATGACAAAGGTAAGTCTGTTGATTATGGTATGTAGAGAATGCCTAGATTTTATACAGGGCACTCGATTTATTATTCAGCTCTGTGTGCTAGTTATTTTGTGAGTAGTTTTATGGGCGAAAAGTCATGGTGAATAAATGATTCTATTTTGTATATCATAAAAACAAGAAAATGAATGTAATATTTGTGTAACACTAATTCTTGCCTGCCAGGAAGGAAAAATATAAACATATTTGTCTTGCAAACTAAATAGGACTCCAGGTATTTATGATTGCACATTTGAGAGGAATGAAATACCTCTTCCATTTAAAAAATACTGCTATATCTTTTATTTGGTATTCCAGTGTGTAATACGGAAACATGAATCACTCAAGGGATTATTTGCAAAAGTATACCCAAGATAGATATATAAACAGTGCACCTAAATCCAATACCTAGCTCAGTTGCTAGATGTGATATGAGGCCTCCTCTTGGAGAAAGAATGTAACTGTGGCTCCCACAGCACTTTATAGACACACCCTTGACCTTGTCATTGCCAGTAGATGCAACCCAGTCATATCCCAAATTCTGTATTTCACTCTTTGATTACCATCTTCTAACTTTCCAGCTTACTCCTTCTAGTATCCCAACTTCATGACTCTTCGATCTTACCAGGATCTTCAACCCACTGATCCTGTTACTGGGGCACTGTTTCTCATCCCCACACTTGTGTGCTAGGTTTTCCCCCAACCTGCTTGAATCTCCTGGCCACCAGTAGAGTCACTACTCTGCATACGCTCTCAACTCTACTAAATCCTCTTACTTCTCACCTCCTGGATAAATCACAACCCCAGTTAACTCCAGTTTTCCACCTTCTCTGTGCCTGCACGCTTGCAGCTAAAAAACATGCAACCATACTGGCTGGCCTCACTTTAACTCTGGGACCACAAATTTTCCTTCTGTCTTTCATGCTGCCCATGTGTTTCCCTGCTCCAATCTCTCTTGCATTCTGTCCTGGACCATATTACACTTTCTCCTCTCTCTCGAACTTTCAACACTTCCTCTCTTTGGCTTTGCTGAGATAATTGAAGCAATCAGAAGAAATCATTCAGAACTCCCTCCCCTATCCTGCCAGTCTGCATCTGTGCCCATGCTCTGTCTCCTGTTCCTGTGGGTGACCTGTCTCTGCTGCCAGCTAAGTCCAAGCCCTCCACCTGTGCACTAGGTGTTGTCCTCTGACACATGCTCAAGGACAGGCTCTGCTATTCTCATCTCTCCCTTCTGCGTCCTCATTTGTCCCTTCTGATCGGATCATTGCCATAAACATGCCAACATCCTGTTATTTCTCCCAGTTAAAACAAATAGAAAGTCCCTGGACTCTTCTTCTGTCTCTGCTAGTGTCCATTTCTTTCCCTCCCTTCACAATGATCTCTTAGAAAGCAGCATCCACACTCACCGTCTCTAATTTCTCTCCTCCCATTGACTTTTGAACACATCATAATGAAACTGCTCTTGTCCAGATCACTGATGACCTCTCTCATTGCTGATCCAAGGGCACTTCACAGTATGCATTTTACTTGTCCTATCAGCAGTTGGTCTCTTTCTCCTTCTAAAGACACTTTCTCTACTTGGCTTCCAGTACGACCTACTCGCCTGACTTCCCACCTACCTTTCTGCTGCTCCTTTTCCATCTCTTTTACTGTTTCCTCCTCACCTCCTCACCTGGACTGGTAAGGGTTGACGGTCTGCAGGGCTCTGGTCTTCTCTTTTCTACCTGCCTTCCCACCCTGGGGCATCTCAAACTCCCACGGCTTTACATGCCTCCTTCATACTGAGGACTCCCAGATTTGTCTCTCCAACCTGAACCTCTCCCTTGAATCCAGACCATATATCTAACTGCCTATTGGACACCTCCACCTATTTTTTTTTTTTTTTGCTTTGTACAAATGAATTTTATGTGGAAGGTTAATTTATAAAACAGGAGAAAAAAGAACTATTCTGGGGGTGGGGAGATTGGGGAGATGTTGGTCCAAGGGTACAAGATTTCAGTTAGGAGGAATGAGTTCAAGGAAGCTATTGTACATCAGGGCGTGTATAGCAACAATATAGTGTATTTTTGAAAATTGCTAAGAGAGTAGATTTTAAGTGTTCTCAGTCACACACACAAAAATGATAAGCGTATGAGGTAATACATATGTTAAATAGCTCGATTTAGTCATTCCACAATGTTAACAATATAGTGTATTTTTGAAAATTGCTAAGAGAGTAGATTTTAAGTGTTCTCAGTCACACACACACAAATGATAAGCGTATGAGGTAATACATATGTTAAATAGCTCGATTTAGTCATTCCACAATGTATACATACGTCAGTACATTATGGGGTACACCACAAATATGTAGAATTTTTATTTGTCAATAAAAAATAAATTTAAATAAATTAAAAAACAAGTGTTCTGGGTGAATTTGGGTAAAAATTCACCCTAAGGGCCTTTCCATCCACTTGAATATTTAATAGCATCTCACACTCAACATTCTAAACCTCAGCTTCTGATATTCCTCCCTCCCTCTAAACCATCTCAGTCAAGGGCAGCTACATTCCTGCAGTTGCTCAGGCCAAAATCTTGAAGCCATCCTTCATTCCTCTATCACTTTCGTACCTCAGCTTGGTCTACCAGCATATCCGGTCTTGTCTTACATTCCATGTCTATTTTTATTTTTATTTTTTTAATTCTTATTGAATCAAAATTGATTATACAAATTTGGGGGGTTCAACACTGAGACATGTTGATCAAATCAATATTACTAGCATATGTATTGTTACAAATCATAATTATTCTTTATGCCTCTTGTCCAATCTCACCCTCCCCCTCCTCCTGCCCCTCCCCCCTCTAACTACTCTACATTTCTTCTTACCCTCTGAAAGAGTAATAGTTACTCTATTGATTTGTTGCCTAGATGATCTGTCCAATGCTGAGAGGTGTGGTCAGGTCCCCCAATATTACTACAGAGCAGATGCTTCTTCTGTCACTCTGAAATGGGCTTTGTGGAGAGAGACAACTTCTTCTTTTCTTTATCTCTGCTGGTGACTCTCCTTGTGTCAATGCACTCCAGTGGCTGGTGGACCATCTGTGTGGTGGTTGTGGCATCTAGCCGCTTTTGTGGCAGCCATGGTTATTGTGGTGGCTATGGTGGGTCACCCACGTGGAGGTAATGTTTTTGGCATGCTCCTCGGTACTGGCACTGTGCCTGGTTGTGGGAGGGGGGGTCTGGTCCTTTCTCCATGCCTCAAGTCCCCAGGTGGGCCCTGAGATGCTGGCAGGGTGCCTGGATGTGGGAGCAGGGGAGGGCCCCTGGCTCCAAGCCTTGAGTTCCTGGGTGGGCCCTAGGGTGCTGGCGGTGTGAGTGGATGTGGGTGGGGGTCATGACCTGGCTCCATACCTCGTGTCCCCTGGTAGGCCCCAAGGTGCTGGTGGTGTGCCTGGGCCAGAACTAATTTTTTGTCCTTTGCTTACTTCTAACATGGGTTAACTTCCTGTGGGAACCAGTACTTGAGCTGTGTGGTTGAGGTAAATTGCTGCTTTGCTGCTCTTTGCCTATGGAAGGCTTTTTGTGCAGCTCAGGTTTTAATGGTTGATCTTATAGGTACTTTCGGCTCTCCAGAGACTGGGTGTGCCTGGGTTGTGTAGAAACTCTGATCTGGGCCTGAGTTTTTTCATCAAACTGCACACCATGCAATTCTATATTCCTGACCAGTCTCCTCTGAGTGGTCCTGTGCTGATTGGGGGGTGGATCGGCTGTCCTCACTGTGTCCTAGTGTTCTCCCGGTGGGCCTGTCTCCCCACCACCAGTGCTCCAAACACTTCCCATGGGATGGGCCCTGCGCTGGTCCCTTGCATTGACTCACTGGCCTCTGAATGGCTCCCCTTTTCAGCTGTTCTGGCTCCCCATTCCTGCATGGGTCCACAGAAACTCTATTAGTGGTCTTGCTGTCCTGGGGGCCACCAAGGCCCTCTTCTCCCCTGCCACCTCCAAGCAACTCCATCTGAAGGGCACAGCTATGGCTTCTGCCGGCTCCTGCTCCATGTGTTCAGCAGTTTGAGCATTAAAGCGGCCGCAGCCCGAAACACTCAGAGCAGTTTTTTCTTTCTCTCATCGCGGTTTCTCCTGCCTTCATGAACTCCGTAGGTCTCTCCTCCTCTTCCCCTGAGCTCCCTTATATTCTATGTCTATATCTATCTATCTACGACTTCTTGTCATCACATTTCCTCCTGAATTACTGTTGTAAACATCCACCTAGTCTGTCTCCACCCTTGACTCCCTTCAGTTTATTCATTTATTCAGAGCACATCTCTGTTCAGCTCTAAATCCTCCAGTTGCTTCCCATCCCACTCACAGTAAAAGCAATGTCCTTCTATAACCCTAAGATCCTATATAAAGTATCTCTCCCAGTAATGCTCTAACTCCATTTCCTACTACTGTCCCCTGCAGTCACTTCACTCTAGCCACGCTGGCTTTTTTGCTGCTTCTTGAATATGTCAGACAAATCTGCACCTCAGGACCTTTGCACTTGCTCTGCCTTCTGCCCAGATGCATTTCCTCAGGTAGCCTCTGCCCAACCCCTTCACTTCCTCAGGTCGTTATTCAAATGTACCTTCTGGTGAGCCCTTCTTTGGCTACCTGCAATTGCAACCCTCCCTCCAAACTCACTCTTCATATTTTCTTTTTTTTTTTCTTTAGCATTTATCAGTCTGTAACATACTATATATATTTTTTGCTAATTATGTTAATTTTCCATCTCCTCCCATAAGAAGTAAGCTCTATGAGATCAGGGAGTTTGTCTATTCTGTTAACTGTGTAACCTTGGCACAAGAACATGCCTGATACACACCAAGTACTCAAAGTTTGTTGAATGAATAAACTATAATGGTGATGAACATGATGAAAACACACAGACTGACAAGGCAAACATGCAATGGTGCTAGATTTTATATAAATTGGTCATAACTATTGTTAAAAAATAGTTATTTTATCATCACTGTTTCCATATCATCAAAAGTAGAGTTCTGTATCCAGACAACCGTTAAAACACTAGAATTATGGACAGCTACCAGAATGAGTGATTTGTGCAACTTTAGAAAATTACCACAGTAATAATTATAAAATTATGATATAAAATATTGTCATTCTTATGATACACTACTTGAACCCACGATAGTGATTAACAAAATTGAGCATTAAGATAGGTTTACTAATGATTTGGGGGATGATTGAATTTTAACAAGTTACCAGCAGAGGGTGCCACTGATCCACATTTAAGTGTTGTTTTGCTGAACTAAAGGTTTCAATACTGCGACGTTATCTTACAAATCTACATTATACGATAGCGAATCAGCCACCAAAATATAATAACTTGAGCTTTAAAAATCTATTGCTTTTCTTTTCTTTATTAATTTTTAAAAATATTGTAACATGGTACAAAAAATATACACTAATAATTAAATCTCTCTCTACCCCTGTTCTCTAGTCCCCAGGTTTTCCTCCCTAGGTTATCATTGTTTCCAGTTTCTTCTATATTTTTGTGTACGTGTGTTTTGTTTTGTGTTTGTATTGCATGTTTTAAAATCAGAAATGGTGGAAGCAAACACTGTTTTTCAGCTTAGGGCTGATTTGTAGCTTAACCATATAATCTTGGGATTCCTTATCAGTACTTATAGAACATCTTTCTTTTAAACAGCTGTATTCTATTGCAATGTGTAAATGAACTACAATTTATGTAACCAGTCCTCTATTGAAAAATGCAAAAGTTGTTTTAAATATTTTGCCATTCCAAGCAATACTACAGTAAATGTATTTTTACATTTATCTTTGTAAACATGTGCAAGTATATCTGTAGGGTAACTTCCTAGAGAAAACTGGGTAGCCATCTGAAAAATAATGAAGACGGGTGTCCTATCTCACTATACACCAAAGTAAATAAATTCCAAATGTGTTGAATCATAAAGGCTCTAGAAAAAATATGGGAGAATGTCTTTATGATTTTGGATTCCGGAAGGCTTTTCTAAGGCTAACACAAACTCAGAAGTCATATGAGAGAAGGTTGAAACTTGACTATATTAAAAAATAAAATCCGTGTGGCAAAAAACACTGGAAACAAAAAATAAAAATGGCACATTGTAAATGCATGTGTCACATGTATTACAAAGAACTAAATCTTACAATATATAAGGAGCTTTTGTATATTGACAAAATCAAGCCCCTATTGAAAAATGACCGAAGGATACAAACAAATATAACATAGAAATGGAAACACATTTTGGAAACACAAATGTTTTAAACACACGGAACCATATTCACGGTGAGGGAAATGCAACTTAAAATGGTGAGATGCCATATTTCACTTATCAGATTGGCACAGATCAGCACATTGTGTTCACGAGGGTGTGGGGAACCAAGCAGGCTCACAGGTTGTTGTTACAGCCTCCATGGAAACCAATTTGGCAACAGCTATCAAACTTTTAAAATGAAAGTTTGTGAATTTTTTTTTTTCTTTTAGTCAAATGTCTTTACTTGAATTAGCTGCATGTACGTAACCAGAAGGAAAGGTTATCCAGAGTTTAAAATTAAAGACAAAATATTAAAATTTTAAGGGAGGTGTTTTGTCCTTTGGATAATGTGGCTGACAATCGAGCTACGGAAATTGACTTGACAGCTAAGAGTCTCAGTATATATCAATCAGTCAAGGTCCTTTAGGAAAGAGATGTCACTTTTTTTTTTTTTAAGGGAGGTTGAAAAAAAGTTTAATTCATGAAGTTGTGGGCGGGGTTAAGGGAAACGATAGGGTGGTGAGCACCCCGTGGTCTGTCATCGGGGTTTTATGAAGCCATTACCATCTCTAGCAAGGGAACAGTCGCAGAACCAAGCGAGGAGTGTCACTTTAGGAGAGAGCCACCTGACAACAGTGGAAAAGTATGAGCTGCTGTCAGACATCAGTCTGGCAGGGTGGGAGCCAGGAGAACAAATACCCCGGGCTCTTTCTCCCCCTGCCTATTTACCTTCTGCTGGCACCTCCTACTGGCCGAATGCAACAGGAAATCAGAAGGCAAGAGAGCCAGACTGTCGCCATCAATAGAAGTCAGTCTCCTGGGTCACAGAGCAAGGATGGGCAGATCTTGCTTTGCATCCACAGGGTAGATTTGGAAGGACAACAGATGATTTTCATTCACTGTAATATAGGAGTATACAAGGGTACTTCAAAAAGTTCACAGAAAGATTCATATTATCTTTGAATTCTATTTTTCCATGAAGTTTTTGAAGTACCCTCGTGTCTTGGTAATATACTCAGGGCTTTGCTTCATTTCCACCTCCCCTCTAGATAATATTTTTCTTTGAAAGTGTTCCCTTCTGTGTTACTCTTTTTTGGAGTGGACCCACAGATCACTAAAATTCTCAATCTTTTTCTTTCTGGGAACTGTCCTTTATGAAAGATGGCTTTCTGAAAACACTGCAGTTGCTAATTAAAGTTTAATTAAAAGAAAGCAGTTTAAAGGCAATGACACCTAGAATGTAAGCACACTAAAGAGCAAATTGTAAGAAATAGTGCATTTTACATAGAGTGGGTTTGGAAAAAAAAAAGGTATGTTAAGTTTGGCCATGCATATACCAGGGAGAAGAATTTTACTATCTGGTTTTGTTTCTTTCCTTCCTTTCTTCTAAAAGTGCATCTCAACCGAACCCTTCCCCTCTCCCCATCTATATTTGGTTAGACAGAATAACTCCCTTGGATGAACCAGATATTAATCCTGAAGATCCAACATATATTTAAAGCTACTGGCTTGATATTCTAATAACACTGAAGATTACATTAGAAAGTAATATATATTACTTAAATAGATTTTTGACCTATTTATACAATAAGATTTAATTTCCTTGAGATGCCATTTTGAAGACTGAGATTCACATCCCTTAAATGTTCTCTAATTATTAACAACTCAGTCTCTTTCAGGTCTAGCAATATCAGAGGTCCTGTCTGGCCGATGTGTACTAAGGGGAAATGACTTGGCAAACACACCATGATGTTGATATCAACCTTACCTACAGTATATCCAAAACCTCCACCTTAGGTTTCTTCTTGTAAAGTCTGCATTTGATACCTTTACACTCTCGCCTGTGTTAACTCAGCATGTGCTCAGGGTTGGAGAAGCTGTTTTGGTAGAGACTGTGTTTCTCCTTGCTCCAGGGGGTAGGTGCAGGAGTCACAACATATGTTGTCCAGGGTCTGTCCTTTGTCTTGTTTGTTCTCGGTGGGTGGACAGTCCAGCACTGTGGTGTTCTATTAGAACCATCACGAGGTTAATACTAAATAATGAAAGAACATGTTAATTCAATGCATTGCAGATCTGTTGGAATTTGTTGTTCAGGTTTTTCCTTTCACTGCTCTGAGAAACATCAGGTGTGATATACTCATTTGGAGAAGAAAGTAAGTGCATAATTTGTCAGACAGGCAATATGGTCTAGTGGATTCAGAATTTGAATACTATTTCTGGCTCTGCCACTGTCTTCCTTTATGACTGGCTTCCTTTATGACTCTGGGTGTTGCTAGTTTCGGTATCTGTGGATTGATAAACAGATTATAAGCATGGACATCATGATAGTTCATATCATGGGAAATTGAACAGAGCAAGTCTAAAGAGAGGAATCGGTTATTGGTCAGTTCTTTCTAGGCACTATTTGGTGCTTTAAGAGGTCATCTAATGTCTGAATAAAGTAAAGGAGTTTCAGAAAGTGCCTCATAATCCCCAACATGACTGAGTGCTCACAATGTGCTGGCATGGTTCTGAGGGCTGTACATGTATTATCTCATTTAATCCATGCAGCACACCCAGGAGGTCACAGCATGATACTGATGCAATTTTACAGGTGAAGAAACTGAGGCTCAGAGAGTTAAATAATTTGTCTAAGGTCACAAAGCTAGTAAGCAGCAGAGCTCATATGTGAAGGCAGGTTATTTGAACCCAGAGCCACACTCTTAACTACTACACTGTCCTTCCCTTTCACCTGGTGATAGAAATGACCACAAAAATTGGAGCATCTATAAAAATCTAGATACCCCCAAATAGATTTTCAGACCACCTTAAGTGGAACTGGGGAAAAGTGAAAACCCAGAAGTAAGAAAATCACCTATGCTAAAGTCATGAAGCATGTTAACAGGGACCCTAAGTGGCCCCGTAGGTATTATGCAAAACTGCCAGCCTGTAAACAAAATGTTCAGTTACTATGCTTCAGGCTGTGTGTTTAGAACCCTGCTCCTGGTTTGCTTTTTGGTTTGTTTTATGGTAGGTTTGGTTTTGTTCTGTTTTTAAGATCTCAGTCCCAGCTGAGCATCGTCTCCTCAGATGGGAAATGGCATTGCAGAAGAAGTCATCCATTTCTGAATCAGGCTGGCTCCTACCTATCCGAGCTGACATGCTTGCACCACTCCGCTCTGCCTCGCCCATCTCCCCATCGATGAGACCTGCTTGCCCAGCGCGGCCACACATCAAGCTTCCTCTCCTGCCGCCGTGCTGTGACGCGGTCTCCCCCACCCACCGCTGAACCAAGGCCCCAGCTCCCCAAGACATTTGTTAAAGCCCAGCTATGACCCAGCTCCTCTCTACACACTTCTCAGCACACACTGAGCTCACCCTATCCCGCTCCTCCCCCCATGGCGCTTAATGCATGTGCTTCTTTGCTTAATTATTATCCATTGCCTCGTTTATATGTTGTCTCTCCCAAACCAGGTATGGTCCCACGAACGCAGGGATAACATCCTTAATGTTCTAAAAGCCGCACAGCTCTTGTTAAATTACTTTCACATCATCTGATGACGTTAAACTGATGGAATTGAACGCAACAGTGACTTTTCCTTCATCCTGATTAGGGACAGGGTGTACTCAGGTGAGTTTCATTTTGTTGCCATTGCTGTGGCGGGGAACGCACCCACGTGGTGGGCCGAGCGGCGCCGGCGCCTCCTTCCTCCGCCCGGACGTCCTCGCGCCGCTGCGGTGGAGGCAAGTGTGGCCCGAGGCACGTGTGGCTCAGCGGCGTGTTCCCTCGTGGGCAGCACGTCTCTGCCTCGGCTCCACCCGCGCCCTCGGGGCTGCGGGCCTCCGCTCTCCAGCGTTCAGAAGATGGTCCTGGGAGCGCTGGTGAAGTCAGGTGGGAACAAGGTGGTGAGTTTCCCCGAGTAAATACTGGAACTCTGGCCGACGCTGGCCCTGAACAAAGCAGTGCCCGGCCCTGTCGTCTCCTCACCCCAACCGCGACCCCAAGACGCTCATGGCCAAGGAGACAAACTTCCAGGATTCGTCTGTGTTAGCAGGTCAACAGTTGATTGGAAACGTGAAACAAACCTAGAAAAGAAAAATACTGAAAAATAGGGGGGAAAGACAGGTGACCGAGAGTGACAGAGCTGGGTTTCCCACAAGAGTTGCTTTCACCCCAGGCAAATCCCAGAATTGTTTCCGAGGGGCTTTTAGCTGCTTGAAGTCCTTCACGCATACTTGTTTCCAGCATTGGTCGTGTGGGACGTGCGTTAGTGGACAGCGGTGATGTGGCTTTGTAGACGAGAGGAACACGGGGGCACCTGGGTTCTTGATTTACTGTAAGATTTATTGTGTCTTGTTGCCTCTGAGAAGAAAACCAGACTTCATATAACAAGTGATACAAGAACACAGTCAGTTTTGAGGAGCATATGTGTGACTCTGCTATTTTAGGAATTGTTCCAATGAGAGATGTTTGTAATAAGGTGGGTGTGACCCCTCCAAGGAGCTTAATATAACAAGGTTAAATGAATGGTGAGAGGAGAGGGTTCCGGAGGGTTCTACACCAGCTTGCATTCATTAGCAATCAGCAAGGTTTGCGGATTTACCAAATCTGGACCTGTGGTTTGCAAATCATTTTGATTAACAGCTTCTATCATGTATCCTAGAAAGGGCAGGGAAAAGTAAGTGTTATTTTATCATATAAAATACTAGTCACAAAGAGACTGAAAACTTTAATCTGGCAAATATGAAATTCACTGTTTAAGTAGAAAACTATGCTCTTCCACTGGGCTTGCTAACGATGGGTTTCCTGGGAACGTCTCAGCAAACGATGTTTATTCTTATATTTTAATGAAGAGTTTAGTGGCATCCAATTATTAGTAAAGGGCTCTTTTGGCAAAAAGAATCCCTTGTTTACCTACACATACATATTTAAATTTTTTACATATATTAAGGGTTTTGCTTTAATTAAACCCCCAAGAGGATCTCACTTAGGTGAGTCATGAAAGATTTGCCTGGATTTCACAAGCAAGTATTGAATGATTTTTTAAAATAAACCTACCTGATATAAAGCTTGAAAGTTCAATGTTCAAGAAGTAACATTAATAAAGAGAAAAAAAAATGAGATGGTTGGGAAAAGAAAGCTAATTACATTGTCAACATAATCTTTTTTTGAATTAGTTTGATTCAGAAGGCTTTCTAAAGAGCTTTTGAATCAATCTGAAATCTGCCAACTTTTTCAAGGATTCTACTTTTGTACCTCTGTGTAAATCTTTTGCCTTTGTTTGCAATGAAATTCAACTGTTTCGACTTATAAATATGGGTATTAATAAACACAGATTATGTCCTTATGTTTGAAAATTCTTAAGGAATATGATAGTGTCTATATTGTACACACGTGGTGGATTTATTGTACCCTATTGAAGACTCTTGTAGGAAGTCAGAACAAGTGCAGATTTCTGTAAGGCTCAAAGAGAGCAAATGCCTTGGAGGTTAATATTCTGCTCTGCAGTTACATCGGTGATGAAAATTAGATACATGCATATAAAGAATAACCAAACTTTAGGTATGAAACAAATCAGACTAGTTTTGCAGATGTTGCCGTGCATCAGAGGCTTTTAATTATTCTGTAGTTTTAGATGAGGCAGATGTTTGAAAAGTGTTGATGATTCAAGTGCTTTTACTGTATACAATACAATTCAGACAGTGATAATAAGGCTCAGGTTCCATAAACAATAACAATGAAGCATAATTTAATAATAAGGATAAAAAATAAGATTAGTAAAATAAGTGGTTTGGATAATCTCTAACCTTATTTTACATTGTATTTAGCTCACGTGAATTCAACTGGAAATTCCTATAGGAGATTTATAGTTCCACTTTTAATTTTCTGTCTATAACCCAGGATTTAGCAAACAATATAACATTATGCACAGTGCATGACACCTAACAGATGCCTTTAAATTTTTCTCTGTCCCTACTCCCAAACTGTGATAATTCCTTTTTATATGCTCTCATAGCCCCTGGCTATGTATTTATTTGTAGGCTTTAGGGTTGCCAGATTTAGCTAATAAAAATACAAGACACCTAGTGAAATTTGGATTTCAAATAAATAAATTTTTCAGAATAAGTATGTCCCAAGCAACATTTGGGACATACTAATACCAACCAATATTTGGGATATACTTATACTAAAAAATTAGACATTGTTTATTTCGAATTAAAATTTTATTGGGCATACTGAATTTAATCTGGCAACCCTAGTGGTTTACTTGTTCATATCCATCTACATAGATTACAAGTTTTAGGAAAGCAGATCCTCTATCTGTCTGGCTCATCATTGCGTTACCAGTATCTGCACAGGACTTAGCTCTTAGTAGGAATTTAATAAATATTGGCTAACTGCCTGAGGGGATGGATTTTAGAAGTGTTTTAATTAAAAGTATGTGGACTGCAGTTGAGATTCAGAGAACTTATACACAAAGGGAGCAGTTTTTGCCATTGAGATTTCTACAAGTGTTCCATCTTTACATCGTAAATATTCAATCAGCTAAATAAAAGGAAAATAAGAAGAAATCGGATAAATAAGGGGAAAATTCTTTTTAAAAGAGAGACTCCAAGCAACTGATTATCTTAGTACAATTCACTTTGTTTTTAATTTTCAGTTAATGCTTTTTCAAAGGTGGTTGTTGTACAAAGCAAGTTAAACTTGTATTTTTAAGAGTTAAGGCAGATTGCTGCTAATCTTTTCTAAACGAAGAAAGAGATTTAGGCAGGAGAGACAGGAGATATTTCCTAGCCATATATGGAGAAAGTGGCACAAATTTTGAAATCCTTATCATCCCATCTTATTTCTTGAATTCCCACAAATATTCTGCTCTATATTAGAAAATGCAGAACAAGTTAATCTTGTGAAGCTTTGTTAGCTCCAGGAGAGCCAGTGTCTTAAGTGTACTCTTTGTAAGGTCTAGCTTATCGACTGCCAAGCAGGGCTCACTAGGTGGGTCATGGAAGTTTAGAAAACAGATAGTGGAAGGAGAAAAATGCCTTGGGAAGGAAAAAAGAGATGTGTGTCTTATATGCTAGGAACATGAATACAGGTCAGTTACAAATGCCTACAAAGCGAGGCCTTCCTGTGGCTTGAACAGCACAACACATCATTGTTCAATGACATGGGTAGACAGGGTTTGGGAGTCTGAGGTTCCAGGTCTAGGGCCCCTATTAGCCTTTTGCCCAACCTGCAGCTCAATTTTCTGGCTCTAGAAAGGAGAAATAGTCAACTCACATTGAGAACATGGATAGATACTTAACCAGTCCTTTTAAGGCTCTTTGCTTGACATGGGGAAGTCAAATGTGTTCCTGCTAAGTCACTTTCACAGTCAGCTGTAGATTTGGAATTCACAGGTGAATTCTTTTCTTCTGTTGTGACTATTGCTTTACTTCCACCTTCCCAGTTGAGCAATTGAGCATCTTCTGTTTGGACAAGGGGAAGTTGTCCAGAAAAAGTGGTAGCTGAAAGTGATTGGGAGCCAACAATCACAGCAACTGGAGAACAAAGCTGGTAGTTATACATATTACATATAATTGTAGACCATCAATTGTGCCAACGATAATATACTGAGTATCTAGAAAAGAATCACATTATGGCTCCTGGACAGAAGAATTAAAATTATTTTATTATTTATTTTTTGGCAACTGGCCAGTATGGGGATCCAAACTATTGACCTTGGAGTTACCAACACCATGCTATAACTAGTTAAAATTATTTTTAAGGAGACAGCATACACACACAACCCAAGAATAGAAGACAAATTTAATTAAGTGACAATATACAGTACAATTATAAATCCTAGGAGAGGTCAGAAAGAGTTGAATCCAGTGATTATAAACTGATTCTGTAATTTCAGTAGAGAAATGTGTTTTAAGCTTCACATTGAAAGATAGCCCTTGAATAGATGGAAAGAAGGGTATTGTCAGGTGATAACATAAAGGTTCAGAGACCATGATTACCTTAAATAGTAAAGGATTCTGTTGGTTCAAACTTCATTGGCCAGAACTGATGGCCATCATATTGAAATAAGATGAAGACAGATGGTGAGAATTTTGAATATCTTCTTCTCAGTCTTTCTAGATACCCCTTCCAAATACAGGTCTTTTAAAATTTTTGTTACCTTTTGTTCATTCTCTTAGGGGATTTTTTAAAAAAAGATCTGAGGGAATTTTTGTTAAGGTCCTAAAAAAATCATAACTTTCAAACTCTTTATTCAACTGTTTGTATCTATTCAAACTATTTGTATTCATTTCTAAATTTTCTAATTACTATTGTGTAAGAAGTGACATTGCACTTTTTTCTTAAAGACTATATATATGTGTATATATATGTGTGTATATATATATATGTGTATATATATATGTGTGTATAAATATATATATATATATATATGTGTGTATATATATATATATATATTTTTTTTTTTTTTTTGGTGGCCGACCAGTACTGGGATCTGGACCCTTGACCTAAGGACCATATATCTTGCCATGCAGTAACACTATGTGAGAATTGGACATACTTTGGCTCAAGTCTTAGAGATGTGTCCACGAGCAAGTTAATTGACCTCTTCAAGTCTGTCTCCTTTTTTGTAAAAAGGGGATTCTTCCATACATCTTGACAGGGTTTGTGTGAAGTTTTGACATAATGTATATAACACACCTAATATAGGGCATACTTAGTAAGTTCTCAGTAGCTGAGAACGAGAACAGTGCCAGGTAGATACTCAAATGGGAACTGCTAGCATTCCCACCATATTTGACATATTACAAATGAAAAGTATGGTAAACTGGACTGCTTGGGTTTAAATCTGGGCTCTGGCACTTATCTGGGGTGACTTGGGGTGTGTTCCTTATTCTCTCTTTTCCTGAGAGTGGTGAAAGTAGTCATGTTTGCCTCAAAGAGTTGTTTTTGAGGATGAAACGAGTTGATAGGAATAAAGAGCGTAGTATTATGCCTGGCACATGGTAAATACTTTACATATGTTGTTTTCTAGAAACGTGAATGGCAAAGTTAAATGTATGCAAAATTGTATAGAGCAATTGAACATCTTGTCTTGATCCTTCCACAGTTGATTTGGGAATAAATAGCCTTTTGCTAAACTATTGTTAAGACAAATGCTAACTTTTAATAATGTATCTACTTTTGCCTGTACTTTAGCCACTTCATCTGTGTAGTTGGAGGAGAGTCAACAATGGCTTCTGCAAGGAAGGGAACTGAGAAGCGGCATAACCCAGTGGAAAGCATCTGTAGAAAAATCAGAGCCATCCAAAAGAGAGAAGTAACTTCATATCCAGTTCAACAGATTATCAAATACCAATCTAGAAGTTTTGATAGTCCACAAACCAACACCCAGAAAAATTTTGAAGAGGTACTCTGGAAAATGACTGCTGCTCACCTTCCTACGCTCAATTCTCATTTCTCAAGTTCTGAGAAGGTTGACAACTTCATTTCTTCTCCTCAAATAGTTTCTCCAAGAACCCCATCCATCGCTCACCTCAGCTCTCCGGAGGATGCAACGTACTCTGTTATTCTCTCGAGTTCTGAAAGCATCTCAACGCTGAGATCACAGAGCAACCAGAATTATACATCTTTGATATCACATACCAGAAATGAGGATTGTTTATCTAACAAGGATTTGAATAACTATTGTAGTGAAAGGAATTTTAGGACCTTAGCACTTGACTTTGATTCTGCTTCTGGTCAGAGCTCTGACTTTTTCACTCCTAAGGATTCAGTGGTGAAAAAATTATCTCTTCATGAAGATGGTAAATATCAATCTTTTAATGTTTGTCCTTCCACAGAGCAATAAGCATATCTACTTTTAGAATACCTGAACTAAAAAAAACAAATCCACTTTATTAGAGTTTGGATGAAAACATTCATCTTTCCTTTTCTGTTTTAAGTATGTTTGTTTCTTCCCGCCTCCCCCAAAAGCTTATGTATGTGGACTTCAGAAAGTTCATGGAAAAATAGAATTGAAAGATAATATGAATCTTGCCATAAACTTTTTGAAATACACTTGTATGTGAAATGTAAGTATTTTCTATGCTTCTGATTAAAAATCTTGTAGAAATTCTGGACTGTTTTTACAATCATAACTGCGGTATTTCTCTACTGACCTGAAAACAAATGTTCTCCAGGCCAAATTAGAATGTCATGATGAAAATCCATAGATAGAGGGGAGTTAAAAATTTATACAGTTCGGGCCGGCCCGGTGGCGCACTGGATAGTGCACCGCTTGGAAAGCGCGGCGGCGCTCCCGTCCGAGGGTTCGGATCCCACATACAGACCGGTTCCCGCTCACTGGCTGAGCGAGGCGCGGGAGCAACACCGAGGCTTGCGATCCCGTTGCCGGTCCCCAGTCCGGTGCGGGGGCAACACTGAGGGTTGTGATCTGTTGCCGGACACGGAAAAAAGACAAAAGACAAAAAAAAAAAAAAAATTTATACAGTTCTCAGGTATCTTGCTGAAATGACCATTTTAGTATTTCTTTTTGTAAGGAAGTGTGGGTTCCATTGCAGGAGCCAAGGAGTGAGGCCAGAGAAGGATGTAAATTTCACAGGCCAATTGAAACCTAGGGAACTCCACTTACAAGATTGCTTCAAGAGTCCCATATGGCATAGGCACTGAAAAACAAAATGACATAAAATGACACATTGTCTATAGAGCTAGTTTCTGCCTTCTATTTTTTTTTTTTTGATATTTCTATTTATGTCATACTAGTTGGTTTTTCATTGACCCCTTTTAATAAGAAAGGGCAAAAAGCTCATTTTCCTCTCCATGTCTTCTTTTTCTTTCTCCTTTTATAAAACTTATAAAGGAAAAAGAAAAATGATTAATAGACCTTTCAACAACACTTTTTTGACTGGTCCATTCAAATTAACCAGTATTATGGGCTGCTTTTTATTAAAATAGATGTTTTTTGTTAAAATTAAACCAAGAAATGAGAAATTAATCATTGTAGCACAAAAAAAGCATCTGAATTTGCAAACTTTTTCTTCTAATAGAATGGAAACTAGGAACTGATGATGGCAAAGATGGAACTTACAGCATCAACACGGCCTGTGAAGAAGAGTTACTTACGAGAATTTTTCATGCATGTGACACAAAATGCAG
>NW_007729100.1:38234-38898 GCF_000696425.1 Galeopterus variegatus
AACATAATTTTCTCTAAGTTCATCCATGTTGCTGTGAATGGCAGAATTTCATTCTTTTTTTCATGGCAGAGTAGTATTCCACTGTATATATATACTGCATTATCCTGATCCAGTCATCCATCAATGGATATTTAGGTTGGTTCCAACACTTGGCTATTGTAAATAGAGCTGCGGTAAACGTGGGAGTGCAGGTATCCCTTTGACATGATGATTCCCATTCCTTTNCTTACGAGAATTTTTCATGCATGTGACACAAAATGCAGAGGTAAGTTGAAAATTGTCTGATCAAATATTTGGCAGTACCAAGTCATCTGTACTTTCTATTGCTAGATAAAGGGAAATGGTCTGTGTGGGAGACCCTGTATTACATGTTTACACATGTGGTGAATGCTAACTTTTTAATCCAACCTTACGTTGGAACAAGGTTGGATGTTCAGGTCTTGGTTATTTCTTTATAATTTCTTTGTACCTTTTTTGCATATTTTAACAGTGACTTGAATGATTTTAATGAGCTTATCAGCTGACTTACCAGATCTAATCACTGATTAGAACTACTTGTCATAGATGACTCACAAGAAATATGTTTTTCAAATATAGAAAACCGCTGTACAAGTTTATCACAATTTTTAATTTTAGATTTTTCACTTCTGTTTTTTTGAAGATG
>NW_007729100.1:40282-41510 GCF_000696425.1 Galeopterus variegatus
TAGAGCTGCGGTAAACGTGGGAGTGCAGGTATCCCTTTGACATGATGATTCCCATTCCTTTTAGTATATACCCAGCAGTGGGATTGCTGGATTGTATGGCAGTTCTGTCTGTAGTTGCTTGAGGAACATCTATACTGATTTCCATAATGGCTACACTAGTTTACAGTCCCACCAACCATGTAGGAAGGTTCCCCTTTCTCCACATCCTTGCCAGCTTTTGTTATTCTTTTTGATAATGGCCAGTCTGACTGGCATAAGATGACATCTCGGTGTGGTTTTGATTTGCATTTCTGGGATGCTGAGTGATGAGCAGTTTTTCATGTGTCTGTTGACCATTTGTATATCTTCCTTTGAGAAATGCCTCTTCAGCTCCTTTGCCCAGTTTTTAATCGGGTTACTTTTTTTTTTTTTAACTGTTTTTGAATTCCTTGAGGTTACTTTTTTTTTTTTAACTGTTTTTGAATTCCTTGTATATTCTGGATATTAATCCCTTGTCAGATGCATAATTTGCAAATGTTTTCTCTCATTCTTTTCGCTCTGTTAATTGTTTCTTTCACTGTGCAGAAGATTTTTAGCTTAATATAATCCCATTTATTTATTTTTCCTTTGTTTCCTGTGCTTTTGCAGTCTTATTTATAAAGTCTTTGCTGAGTCCTACTTCCTGAAGTGTTTTTGTTTAGGAGTTTTATAGTTTCAGGTCTTATATTTAAATCTTTAACCATTTTGAGTTGACTTTGCTATATGGTGAGAGGTACAGGTCTAGTTTCATTCTTCTACATATGGATGTCCAGTTTTTCCAGCATCATTTATTGAAGAGTCAGTCTTTTCCCGAATAGTATGTTCTTGTTGCCTTTATCAAAGATCAGTTGGCTGTAAGTATGTGGGTTGATTTCTGGGTTCTCTATTCTGTTCCATAGGTTTGATGTCTGTTTTTAGTCCAGTACCATGATGTTTTGGTTACTATAGCTTTGTAGTATAATTTGAAGTCAGGGTAGTGTTATGCCTCCAGTTTTATTTTATTTTATTTTATTTTATTTTTTTTTTATGGAGGTTGGTTTAACTATTCAGGATCTTTTGTTGATCCATATGAATGTTAGGATTGTTTTTTCTGTTTCTTTGAGGAATGTCATTGGTATTTTGATGGTGATCACACTGAATCTGTAGATTGCTTTGTATAGTATGGACATTTTCACAATGTTAATTCTTCAAATCCAAAAGCATGGAATGT
>NW_007729100.1:41898-43386 GCF_000696425.1 Galeopterus variegatus
GGAATGAATCCCACTTGATCAAGGTGTATAATTTTTTTTTGATGTGTTGCTGTATTCTGATATTTTGTTGAGGATTTTTGCATATATATTCAATGTTACACTTTTCACTGTGTACAGGAGATGAAAAAAGGATTACTCAAAGTGCCATGAATGTGTTGAGAAGCCCGAAGGGTCTGTGCCCCAGAAACTCCTATGTTAGAAGGAGAAAACTGGGTGCAGCAGCCATTCAAAGTTAGCTTCGGTTTTTTATTGTAAAGACAAGGAAGTTTCACAAAATTCAGTTGATTCAATCATTACAAAACGACACAAGGACATGGGCAGTGTTACAAAAGTTATCTATGGCTAAGTATAGCTTAAACAATGGAAACTAGTAACATCAGTAAAATTAACAAGGTGACATTCCAAAGTACAATTAATGAAAAGCTAAGTTGGTCAAACTGGCTCATTATCTAAAGTATAACCTCTCCTTAAGCAAAAGTTACATTTTTATGATAGTTCAAAATGGATATTAGCCTGTAGGTTTCTTTTTTTGTTGTATCTTTGTCTGATTTTGGTGAGGCTGGCCTCATAGAATGAGTTTGGGAGAATGGCCTCTGTTTCAATTTTTTGGAATAATTTGAAGAGAATTAATATCAATTCCTCTTTAAAGGTTTGGTAGCATTTAGCAGTAAAGCCATCTAGTCTTGGGCTTTTCTTTGTTGGGAGACTGCTGATTACAGCTTCAATCTTGCTGCTAATTAGTTTCTGGTTTTCTATTTCTTCTTGGTTCAGTCTTCGTAGTTTGTATGCATCCAGAAATTTATCCTTTTCCTCCAGATTTTCAAATTTCTTGGTGTGTAGTTGTTCATAATAGTCTCTATGATTCTTTGTATTTCTGTGGTATTGGTTTGTAATATCTCCTTTTTCATTTCTGATTGGTCATTTGTGTATTCTCTCTTTTTCTTAGTTAGCCTTAGTTAGCTAGTGGTTTGTCTATTTTGTTTATCATCCTCCAAACCAGCTTTTTGTTTCATTGATCTTTTGTATTGTTTTTTGGGTCTCTATTTCATTTAGTTCTGCTGTGATCTTAATTATTTCCTTCTGTTTACTAATTTTGGGATTGGATTGTTCTTGTTTTTCTAGTTCTTCGACATGTGGCATTAAATTGTTGATTTGAAATCCTTCTATTCTTTGGATGTAAGCATTTCCCTCTTACTGCTGCTTTTGTAGTATCTCACCGGTTTTGGTATAATGTATCTTTAATTTCATTAGTTTCAAGAAATATTTTGATATGCTGTTTAATTTCTTTCATTCTTTAGGTCTAAAGGTGTTTGCTTTATATATCTGTGTGCTCCAGTGTTAGATGCGTATATATTTATGGTTGTTGTGTCTTCTTGCTGGATGGGTCCTTTTATCATTGTATAATGACCTTCTTTGTCTCTTTCTATGGTTTTTAGTTTAAAATTTATTTTACCCAATATAAGAATAGCTACTCCTGCTCATTTTTGA
>NW_007729100.1:43897-52487 GCF_000696425.1 Galeopterus variegatus
GTCCTTTTATCATTGTATAATGACCTTCTTTGTCTCTTTCTATGGTTTTTAGTTTAAAATTTTATTTTACCCAATATAAGAATAGCTACTCCTGCTCATTTTTGGTTTCCATTTGTGTGGTATATCTTTTTCCATCCCTTTACTATTAGTTTGTGTGTGTCTTTACAGTTGAGGTGTGTCTCTTGTGGACAGCATATAGTTGGGTCTAGCTTTTTAATATAGTCAATCTGTATCTTTTGAGTGGGGATATTAATCCATTGCATTTAGGGTTGTTATTGAAAGGTGTTGTCTTACTCCTGGCATTTTTCAATTTTTGTTTTGATGTTTTAAGTATCTTAGTTCCTTTTTTCCTCTTTTATTGCTTATCTATGGTGTTTGCTGGTTTTTTGAGATGGCAAGATATAGTTTCTTTCTCTCTTATTGCATTTTTGTTCTACCAGTGGGTTTTGTTCTTTCTTGTGCATTTGTGGTAGTGATTATTGTTTTTTCAGATTCCAGATGCAGGAATCCCTTGAGGATTTCTTGCAGGGCTGGTTGTGTGGTGGTGATCTTCCACAGTTTTTGTCTGTCTGAGAAATACACTATTTCTCTTTCATTTCTGAAGGATAGTCTTGCTGGGTATTACTCTTGGCAGGCAGGTTCTTTCTTTTAGTATTTTGAATATATCCCATTTTCTTCTGGCCTGTAGAGTTTCTGTTGAGAAGTCTGTTGTTGACTCCCTTATAAGTGACTTGATGCTTTTCTCTTGTTGTTTTTAAGATTCTCTCTTTATCTTTGAGTTTTGCAAGTTTAACTATAATGTGTCTCGGAGAGGACCTTTTTAGACTGAATCTGTTTGGGGATTTTTGACATCCTGGCTCTGAAGATCTATGTCTCTCCCTGAGAAATATTCTGCTATTATTTCATTGAATATGTTTTCAATGCCTTTTACTTTCTCTTACCCTTCCAGAGCACCCATGCCTTAGATGTTTATGCACTTAAGGTTGTCTGCTATCTTTCTTAGATTTTCTTTATTTTTTAAAATTTCTTTTCTTTTTGATCTGCATGGGTTACTTAAAAAAGACTATCTTCAAGATCAGAAATTCTTCCTTCTGCTTGCTCTAGCCTGCTGCTTAAGCTCTCAATTGTGTTTTTTATTTTGTTGAATGAGTCCTTCAGTTCCTGGAGTTCTGCTACATTCTTTTTAAAGGTATTAATCTATTTGTAAATTTCCTCCTTCATATCCTGGATAGTTTTTCTAATTTTGTTGTGTCAACTGAGTTTTCTTGTATCTCATTGAGTTTCCTTAAGATTATGGCTTGGAATTCCTTTTCAGTCATTTCAAGGGTTTCCTGCTGTATGGGGTCTGGTACCTGAGAATTATTGTATTCCTTCGTGGTGTCATATTTCTAGTATCTCTATGCAGACATCTAGTCATCTGCTAGACAGTTGCTTCTTCTCTTTGGAATGGGTTTTGAGGAGACTTCCTTCTGTAGATGTGTTTTATATTGACCGTTGAGTAGGATGTTTTAGTATTGGTTCTGGGTAGATGCAGTAGTGTCTTCTCCATGTGGGTACTTCAGCCATATTCAGTGTTAGAGTTGTGTGTGAGTATCTCCACAGCCTAGGCACTGGGCCAGCTAGTGATTCCTTGCTGAGGTTAGTGACACTGTGTTGGGTTGTTGAGGATGTGTGCAAGCTATTGAGTTTTTGGGAGAAGTGACTAGATGCCCCATCAGTTTTTGGCTGGGGTGCGT
This sequence comes from Galeopterus variegatus, assembly GCF_000696425.1. Classification (NCBI taxonomy): domain Eukaryota; kingdom Metazoa; phylum Chordata; class Mammalia; order Dermoptera; family Cynocephalidae; genus Galeopterus; species Galeopterus variegatus. The sequence continues at coordinate 45,634 of NW_007729100.1, forward strand.
GACCCTGGGCGGGCTTGTTGGCATCCTGCCTAGGATCCCATGACCCTGATGGATGCACTGGGGTATACTGGAGCTCCTTAGTTTGAATGGGTGACCCTGGGCAGAGTTTCTCTTTCTTCTTTCCTACAGGCAGAGGCTCCTCCTGGCTCCTTGCCCCTGGTTGGGAGATGGGTTGGTGGTGGTTGGGAATTTTCTTCCTTACTTCATTTGGTTATCTTGGGTTTCTGCACTCTCTGGGGATTTCACATGTGTCTCTCCCCAGATCAAGAAAGTTGTGTGGGCTGCGCATGTACCTCCCACCTCCAGGTGTGCTACCATGGTGGGGAGCAGAATAATTCCCCCTGTGGGTTGGGCCACTTGTTCACGGGTCTTTGCTCACTCACCTCTTTCCCCAGTCTCCACTAATGACTCTCCTGTGTCAGTGCAGTCGAGTGGTTGGCAGGCCACCTGCATGGAAGTGGTGGCTGCTGTGGCAGTGGTGGTTGCTGCTGTGGTAGCAGGCTGCCCTTGCAGTATTGGTGGTGTCTGTGGCAGTGCCAGGATGCAATGGTGCCTTGAGGTCCTGCTGGCTGTCAGGGCGGGGGCTGTGTTTAGCACCTGAAGGTTCCTGTGCTTGTGCCAGCTGTTGGCAGGTACCATGTCTCATTTCTAAACCTACCTGTTTCTCTCCTCCTCTGAATTATTTTGAGGCAAATCCCAGACATTACATTATTTGATCTAAATATTTCTTTTCAGTACATATTTCTGAAAGATAATGATTTATTTTAAACACAACAAAGCCATTATTATGACTAAAACAGTAACATGCTTTCTTAATATTATCAAATATCCTGTCAGTATTCAAAATTTCCCATTTGTGTGATACGTACCTTTTTTTTTTTCCTTAAATGCTTTTATCATTCACATCAATATCCAAGAAAGATTTTTCTTTTCATTGCACTTGGTTGTCTGTCTTATATCTATGTTCTCTTTCCATGTCTCTTTTTTGCATTTTAAGTTATTTGTTAAAGAAACTGGTTCTTTTGTCTTGTAGAGTTTCCCACAATCTGAAATCTGGTGTTTATGCATGATTAGGAACACAACCTGTGTCTTCGTCCCTTATATTTAGAGGTCTTATCAGATACAAGTTTATTTTTTTTTTTTTTTTTTTGGACAAACATTCTACATAGATGGTGTTACGTGTTTTCATCAGAAGGCAACCGTTGATGAAGACGTAGATCTTTCATGAGGTGTTGCGAATGGTGATTTTCTGTCATTCCTTCCTAATTTATCAGCTGGAATACATCTATAATGAGAAACTCTACCCTGCTTCATCAACTATTTTGCTGTCCTGAGTCTTGTATCCTGCAGAAGCAGGATAAAAGCTTTAGTGTGTCTCTTTATCTACCACTTTTCAAAATAATAAAATGGTCCTGTAGTCTCCTCCAAAGATGACCAGTGAAGTTTTGTGTATGATTTTGAATTCATTATTTTAGCACATTTCCTATGTTTTATTCCTTATTATTTTTCTTAATGATGCTCATCTTATTCTTAGTGATGTCCGTCATTCAACAATAGGAACCTCTTCATGTTGGCTACAGAGTCATTTTTGGGGGAGAGGGTAACTTCATTTTGATATAATTTCAGACTAACAAAAAATTTTCAAGAAAAGTCAAAATAATTTGCATATGTCCTTTATGCAGATTCACCAGTTGTTTATGTTTTGTCCCATTTACTTTATCATTCAATGTTCCTCTCTTTCTCTCATCCACTTGTGAGCAGATATTGTCCCTCTTTACTTCTAAGTACATAAGTATGTATTTCCTACAAACAAGGGCATTTGCTTATATAGTATAGTGATCAAAACCAGAACATTTAACATTGTTATAATAGTATTATCTAATTCACAATTCCATATTCAGATTTTGTCTTTGTCTCAATAATATACTTCATAGCTTTTTTGTTTCCTGGCTCAGGATGCAATCCAGAATCACTACCTTGCATTTAGTTGTCACATCTCTTTAGTCTCTTTTAATCTGGAACAGTTCATCAGGTTCTTCGTCTTTTATGACCTTAAAATTTTTGAAGAGTATAGGCCAGTTACTTTGTAGAATGATATTTCCTCTTGATTAGATTTGGGTTATTCATTTTTAGTAGGTGTGCTGCAGAAGTCATGTTGTGTCTTGCTTAGTATAATACATCAGGATTTTTAACTTTGATCACTTGGTTAGTGTGGTGTCTGCCAGGTTTCTCCATTGTAAAGTTACTATTTTTCCTTTGTAGTTAATAAGTATTTTATGGGAAGATAAATTGAGTCTATGTAAGTATCCTGTTCCTCATCAAACTTTCACTAATTTTAGCATCCATTGATATTTTTTGCCTGAATCAATTATTATAGTGATGGTTGCTGAATAAACATTTTTCTATCTACATCACTTTCTATGTTTATTACTTGTCAATATACCATAAGGGTTTTACCTTCTCCCTAATTAATTAATATCACTATGAATTTCTGGATTCTTCTTATATTCAGTGATTTATAATCTGTTATTATTTTTATGCTCACGCTGTCCCAGAGTTGGACAGCAGGATCCTCTTCGAGCTGGTTCTTATGTCTGTTCAGTATGTCCCCATTTTCTGTGAGCATTTCCTTAATTCCTGATGCAACCACATGTCCCAGGTACTAATACTTTTGACATTGTCTTATAGTTTTTAATAGTTTTCTTGTTTTTCCTGGTATTATAAAATTCTCAAGGCTTACCTTATACATTTCCTGCTCTAGCATGGGAATCAGTTATTTCTTCAAAGACCTATGGCACCTTTTCATGGAAAATATTATACAGAGACCACAATCTGGGGACAAGCGGTGGTTATTATTTCTAGGCCTTTTCAGTGGTTAAATTTTTTGAAGATAAAATACATTAAGAATCCATAGCCTTTCTTCCAACACAAATTCAGAACTATAGTGTTTTTACTTATCTCTTTTATATCTCCTTTCTCACACAGTGACAGTCCTGGTTCTCAGTATCACCAATATAAATGTTCATTCGCTTTATTCTGTACACACGTAATAGTTTTAGGATAACGGTACCCAAACTACTTGTATTAATTCTCTATTGCTGAATTACTACACATTGGGTAGCTTAAAACAACACAAATTTTTTTACCTTACAACTCTGTGAATCACGAGTCTAGGCACAGATTAGTTAGGTTCTTGGCAAAGAAACTCACAAGGTTGTAATTAGGGTGCTGTTTGGGGCAACCACCTAATCTGTGGCTCAGCTGGGGAGTAACCTGCTTTTATTGGGAGAATTCAGTACCTTGTGGTTGTAGGACTGAAGGCCTCAGTTTCGTGCTGTTGTCAGCTGGAAGCTGACCTCAGTTCCTTGCCACTTGGGTCTTTCAGCATATGCAGCCCATACCATGGTAGTTTGCTTCTTCAAAGTTCAGCAGGACAGGTGCGAGTCTTAGGCAACTTAATCGTGGAGTCCCGTACATGTATATCACATCACCTTGCCCATATTCTATTAGTTAGAAGCAAGTCACAGGTTGCTCCCACACTCCAGGAGAGGGAATCACACAGAGCATGAACACCAGGAGGTGGAATCATGAGGTATGCCCTGGACTCTGTCCACCTCATTATCCCAATATGATTGCTGAAAATGGCTGAAGTTTTTTTGGTTTTTTTTTTGGTCATTATTTTTTTCTTAATATATACTAACACATTCCCTAAGTACACATGGGAGTATTTCTAGACTTGTTTTATAATCTTCTTCTTCTCAATAATTTTGAATACTTTGCATCAAGAAATTTTCTTCATATGCTATACTTTTTTTTGGATGTAACATAATATATTTAACCAATCCATCTTAAGTGGATATTGTTTTTTTCTCTATTATAAACAACACCACAATGAACATTCTTGTGGCAAAATATTTGCATATAGTCTTAATTATAACTTGATGATGAGTGGGGTTTATGAGAATACTTCAAAAGCTTCATGGAAAGATTCATATTATCTTTCAATTCTATTTTTCCATTAACTCTCTAAAGTACCCTTCTATTTGTTGCAAGAGCCTCTCTGCTTGGATGGGATTTAAAAAATCATTTCTCAAAAGAAAATAAGAATGCTCTCATTGAGGGAAATTGAACGTGTATTAGTCAGGGCTTTCCAGAGGGGAGATATCTATCTGTCAGTCTCATCTGTGAGATTTATTATAAGGAATTTGATCATGTGACTACAGAGGTAGGCAAGTCCCAAGACCTGTAGGGTGAGCCAGCAAGCTAGGGACTCAGGAGAGCTAATGGTTTAGTTCCGTTCCAAGTCAAAGGATTGAGAACCAGGAGAGCTGATGTTGTAGTTCCAGTCTGAAAGCTAACATGCTTGAGACCAAGGAAGGGCCAACATTTCAGTTCAAGTCGAAAGGCAGAAAAAAGGCAATGTCCCCATGAGAAGGCAGTCAGGCAGAGGAATTCTCTCTTACTCAGGGTATGGTCAAATTTTTGTTTATTCAGACCTTCAACTGATTGAATGAGACCCACTCAGGGACAACAATATGCTTTACTTAGCCTACAGATTTAAATGTTAATCTCATCCAAAAACACCCTACAGAAACATTCCAAATAATTTTTGATTAAATATCTGGGCACCCCATGGCCTAGTCAAATTGACACATAAAATTAACCATCACAGGAGGCCTTTCCAGTTTTGAGGTATATGACAGAGAGTTTAGAGTTTTAGGGGAGGAAAATGAGACAAAGGTATTCTTGTTGGATTTCCAGCTTTCTTTCCAATTCTACTACAAATAAGGAAAAAAATCATCTCTCTAAATAATTGTAGTAATAATTTTATTTCCCTTTCCAATTCCTATCATATTGAAATGACAAATTAATATTCCTTTAAAGTTATTCAGTCTCCTTTACAATGATCTTCCTCTAATTATAAGACTTATTTTTTTCTTATGTCATGGTCTATACTTCCTTCCTTGAGGGAAGGATTTTCACTCTTGGATTCACCCTGTCAACCTTCTACTTATTTTCCCCTTCCCTTGCAATCAACCAGACCAAGGCAGTTTTAGTTGGAAGTAAAAGAGAAGTCTTATGTTTAGAGAAGATTGGTGTGTCAATGACTGAAATAATCTGGATGGCTTTAATTTCTGAACATGATAGTAGGACTGACTATATCTAAGAAGGTATCCCCTCCCCCCACACGCATACATATACACACAACAAAAGAGTCAGAGATTTCTAATTGAGACTGAAATTTCATCTAGGGCAGACAAAAAAGTTCCTTCACTGAATGCTTTTTAAGGAAAGAATGAGAGACAACAATAAATTGGTGTTTTGATCACTTCTCACAAGTGATTATTGATTACATATATCATCAGTATTTAAACCTTACAACAGCTCTGTATAATAGTTATCAGTATCCCTATCTCACAGATAAGAAAACTGAGGCTCAGAGAGATTAAGTAATTTTCCCAAAGCCACACAGATGGTAATCTCCAGAGCCAAGATTTGATACTAGGGTCCATTGGACTCCAACCCGAGGCCAGCAGTCTTTCCACTATACCATGCCAGGGCAACAGGACTGCAAGGGTAATATGGCATGGTTCTAGGATCCAAGGGACCTGAAAAAGTTAAGTACCTCACTAGTTAAAAATATGTCTTTCCCCATCCTTCAAAAATAATTTGCCTTTCTTCTTCCTAAGGCTCAGTAGGAGTAGCCAAAATAATAGATTACCTGAGACAGACAACTAGCCAAGATTCTGAAGTCAATGGCCTTGAGGAGCTGTGGAACATGATTGATCCTGAAAAGAGAGATCCACATGTGGATCTGGAAACTTTCCATGCTGTCATGAAAGAATGGATGGCTTACTGCAGGAACAAACGGTAATCAGAGTCCCAGCAGGATGCATTTTGAGGTTCTGTTTTAACAATCGATTATAATTGATGCTAAGCACTGTTTTCTTGATGGAAATACTATTATCTAGTGCTTCCCACACTTTTAGCATGCATCGGAATCACCTGATGATGCTAAACCTGATTGCTGGGCCCCACAACCGTGATTCAATAGGTCTGGGGTGAAGCCTGATCACTTGCATTCTAACAGGTGACCAGGTGAAGCTAATGATGAGACATGGGGGGTGGGCACACTTTGAGAATCCTTGCTCTAATATGTTAATTCTGATAACATTTATTGTAACTAGTGGAAAGCACATATTATTTTCTCACAAAGAGCTGAGCTTGCATGAGTCGAGTGAACTATTGTTACTATATAATCTCCAAATGTATTTAGGTTCAAGATTGAACTCCCTTTTAAAGCCAGCAGTGCTAGTCAGTGAGTATAATTTGGGAGGCTAGAATATAAGAAGGCTAAGGAGAAAAGGAAAGGACAGTGAAATAGGAAAAAAAAAAAAAAGGGAAAATGGCACCGGTAGTCTCAGGTAATGCTGGAGAAGTATATCTTCTTTCACAGGAAGCCTAATTTCTATGCTTCTGACTTAGAGTCTAATCTCCAGCTATCAGCTGATACATAATAGGAATTTGTTCAAGCCCAAAGAATGGAAAAACTTGCTATATTTCTGGTAAGGTTAGAATGTATAGATGACTTAAGAAAATATGACTGAAATGTTGTTTGCCATTCACAGGTTAATCATGCAGGTAAGATAAATATATAATCTTACTAGTAATCCAAGAAATGCAGATAAAGAGAATATACCCTTTTTGCCCATGAGTTTAATAAAGATTTAAAAGAATAGCTCTAACCCAGGTTGTGGTGGGGGGAAAGGGAGAGATACGGCCCTCTCTTACATTGTTGGCAGTAGTGCAAGTTGACACAGTTTTTTTTAAGAGCAATTTAGGCATGTATATTA
>NW_007729100.1:53146-62604 GCF_000696425.1 Galeopterus variegatus
CTTACATTGTTGGCAGTAGTGCAAGTTGACACAGTTTTTTTTAAGAGCAATTTAGGCATGTATATTAAACCCTTAAAAATATGCAGCCTCTTCAAGTGGTAATGCAACTTCATCTTACATTGTTGGCAGTAGTGCAAGTTGACACAGTTTTTTTTAAGAGCAATTTAGGCATGTGTATTAAACCCTTAAAAATATGCAGCCTCTTCAAGTGGTAATGCAACTTAAAAAAAAAAAAAAAACAACCAATCATATACTCTAATACGAGTGTATGTAGAAGGTTGTTTATGATAGTGAAAAATAGAAGCAATCTAAATATTTAAAAATAGGGAATCAGGCAAATAAATTATAGTACTTCCGTACACTAGAATTCTAAATAGTCATTACAAGTAATAATTAGATGAACATTTGACAAAAGAAATATTCATATGTATTTTAAATAGGCCATAGATCCATATATGTAATATAATTCTGTTTTTGTCAAGAAATAAAAAATATATGCATAGGAAAAAGTTGGGAAGAATGGATGCCAAAATGATCGTCTCTGCACAATGCTCTTCATTTTTTTCTTATGAATTTTTTAATTTTACCAAAATATGTGTTTGTATAATAATATCAACTATCCACTTGTACAACAGAGTAAGGGCCAAATAAAAGACAAAAATAAAAAGGAAAAGAAAAACGATTGGAGGTATAAATAAATACAAAATATAAGAGCAAAAACTCAGAAATGGTGATGGTGTGTACATAGCAGTAGTAGGACTGCTGTGAGTTTTTTGCTCAGACACCTTCCTACAGACATCTCACACTGAAACACAGTGAGATGTAAGACACATTTAGAGAATTGTGTGGCTGCTCCAGAGAGAGAAGCTAAAGATTTGGTGCTTAGAAAGCTTGAGTACCAAAATTTAAATCATAGTATAAAGACTCTAAAAAGAAATGGTTGAAATTTTAATATATTTATTTTGGGAGGTTGAGCTAGAGTTGGTGTAAAGGACAGAGGCCTGTACAGAGAGTTCCCCAGATTTCAGGAGCAAAATTCTCAAAGTACAATTCGTCTTGGTTCCGCGTGGCTCGCATGAGAAAGGGAAGATGATAGCACCTGAGTATATTCCACAGTGTTAGTGGTTCGTGCTTTTCCTTCCCAATCCCTCAAGGCATGTGGTCTGGCTGCCTCCACGAGTCTCCACTTACTACTACAAAGTATTTCAGTTTCCTAATCCACTGACACCTCTCATTCCCTAAGCATATGCTGCTGTCCACCTCCACCTGCCTATTTCTGCATGCGTGTTTTCTTTTTCATATTAGATTAAAAGTTGATGAATGGTGAAGGTAATGCCTTACTTTTTTGTCTGTCATCCTAAGTACCTAGCACAGTATTGGACTCTAAATAGTTGTTGAATGAATAGATGGGTTTTAAAACTCAGAAAAAAATACCTGAATAGGAAAATACAGAGCACATCTTAAAAATGAACTAAACTTTGGTAAGGAAAAGAATCCGAGCTGGCTGGTTTTGTTTTTTGGCTACAGGGAAGGAGTGAATAGTGGATTAAGTGGCATCTTGAATCATTCTGTTTTTGGAGAACAGGACAGCATAAAACCAGGTGGAGCAAGTATGTATGTGTTCCTTCGGGATTGTTCTGCCCCTTTCTTGTGGTTTGGAGAAAATGAAATTTTCACAAAACTCTCTTGTATGTGTTTCAGTTAAGATGATCACAGATATAAGAGATTCTGCATCGGGAAGCTTCGAGGCTTTGGGTGGAGACATGTCTAAGGGTGTCTTGTAAGCATTCTTACTTGTAATGCTTTCTCAAGTGCTTTGACTTTCCTTATACGTTTTTCTTGTTTATTTCACAAATCTGCATATTTCAGTTATGATAAAGTCACTCAGTTGTTTTTTTTTTTTGCAGTAGAACTAACATAATTGATTTTAAATTCTTTATAATTTTATACCATCTGCATTAGAACCAGGAACTGGGAACACAAATTCTTGTAAGACTAGTAATCCAAAATCATTTGCTCAATCATGAAACCCTTCTCCTTTATTGACTTTATGTGTTTTCTATAGAAAACAAGTTCCATTTGAAATAGGGTTATGATATTGACCTTAAGCTCTTTTGGGGATTATTTGAAAAAAAATCTTTGTTACTATAATAAATCTTTGAATAAGTATTTATTGTATAAATGAACTACATTTATGATAATGGATTAGCATAAAGGAGAAAATCTCGCATGAATATTTAAGCTTGTTTAGGCTTAACCATATGCCTTATTTTGATAGGAAGAGATTGGAGATATTAAAGAATATTCTCATTCATTCTTTCACCTGCAGGGAGGTGCCTGATTTGATTACATATGTAGCAGACCTATATTTCAACAAGCAGAAATTGGAAGAGGAAAACAGTAAGTTTAAGTTAGCATTAGAAACCTTGGAAGAGGCTAACAACCATTTAACAGAAGACTGCACTGACTTGCGCCTTCAGGTTAAAAGGTGAGCCACAGTGGGTCACTGTGTGCTGGGAACTTTCAGTTCTTTCTTTCTTTTTCATCTTTTTAAAATTGAGATGTAATTCACTTAGCATAAAATTCGCCTTTGTAAAGTGTACAATTCAGTGTTTTTTTAGTATATTCGCAAGGTTGTGCATTATCACCACTATCTAATTCCAGACCATTTTCATCACTCCACAAAGAAACTGCAAACTCATGAGCAGTATTTCCTCCTCCCCTCCCTCAGCCCCTGGCAACCATTATTCTGTCTCTATGGCTTAGATATATTCGCAAGGTTGTGCATTATCACCACTATCTAATTCCAGACCATTTTCATCACTCCACTAAGAAACTGCAAACTCATGAGCAGTATTTCCTCCTCCCCTCCCTCAGCCCCTGGCAACCATTATTCTGTCTCTATGGCTTAGACTACACTAAACATTTCATATACATGGAATCATAATATGTGGCCTTTTGTGTCTGGCTTCTTTCACTTAGCATAATGTTTTCAAGGTTCATCCATGTTATAATGTGAATCGGTATATCATTCCTTTTTATTCCGTTGTAGGGATATACCACATTTTGTTTATCTATTCTTCAGATGATGGACATTTGGGTTATTTGCACTTTTGGGTTATTATAGAGCTGCTATGAACATTTGTGTGCAAGGTTTTGTGTGTACGTGTTTTCAGAGTGGAATTGCTGGGTCCTGTAGTAACCTATAGTTTACATTTCAAGGAATCGCCTGTTTTCCACAGGAGCTGTGTCATTTTACTTTCCACCAGAATTGTTTGTCAATTCTTTTCTAGCAACGATGTTCTTCTTGTAGTCTAAGGCCAATATATTTGTGGGCCAAGTGTGGATCTATCCAAAGAATTCCGTGGTTCAGTTGAACTTTTACTCTGTGCAAAGTCCCTTGCTACCTACTATGAGAGATTCAGGGATGAGGCAGGTTTAAAATGTGCCCTCAAGGTACCTACAACCTAGAAGAATAAAAACTTATGACATTAGCCTAAGATAAAAAGGGATAAAGGACCTAAGAGACATACCAAATAAAGTGTTAAACACTGGTGACATAGGTTAGGAGGAGAAACTTGAGCATCAGGAAAAAAGCAACAAAGTTTTCACAAAGTCTATATTTATAGATGTTGTAGGTGCTAAAATTCTGAACAGGAAAGTTTTATGTTAACTTGTAATGACAATAAAGCATTCTAGTCATGGACTTCCATCCTCAATTTTTGACCTGGTCTAGACCAACCTTCAAAACAATCCTATGAAATTTAAAAAAATAAAAATATAAATATAACCTTACCTCAAGTTTTCTCCATTCCACAATTTGGCTTAGTTATTATTTAATTGAAATATAATAATTCAAAGTTTCTTTTTAAAAACCTATGCTCTGGATGAAGGTGCCAATTAGAGTTTTTTGTTGCAAGCACTGGAAGCTGACTCTGGTTAACCTAAATATCAAGAAATGTATTAGGGGCCGGCCCAGTGGCACACTGCTACAGTGCGCCGCTTGGGAGTGCGGCGGTGCTCCCGCCGAGGGTTCGGATCCCACATACAGACCGGTTCCCACTCACTGGCTGAGCGAGGGTTGCCGGACATGAAAAAAGACAAAAAAAAAAAAAAAGAAATGTATTAGGAAGGAATTGAGTAACTCACAAAATGGACAGAAATCCCAGTGCTTAGTAGAATATCTATTGTAGAATAGCAATACCTTCCTTCAGGTGCCTTCGAGCCAGAAACCTTTGTCTCTTTTTCTCCCATAAGCTTCACTTTTAAATCAAATAGACAGTCCTGTTCATTTCATCTCTTTTATATCTCTAAAATAGATTGACTTCTTTCCAGGTATAGGTATCTGCCACTTAGTTCAGGTCAACATCACCTTTCACCTGGATCACTACAAGCACCCTCTTGAATAGTCTTCCTGCCTTTTCCAAAACTGGTCCCTCATTGGCAGGAATGTTCTTTCTAGATGCCAGTCTGACCACCTTATGGCCCTGCTTTAAACAATTTGATGAATCCCTGTTGCATTCAGAATAACATCCAAATTCTTTCAAAGTCCTTCATGATGGTCTCTGCTGCTTTATCTCTGCTTCTCACTTTCTGCTCTATGCTCCAATAATATCTAACTGCTTGTATAGAGACCCTCAATGAGCTTCTGTCCTCTCTCCCTCTCTGTCATTGCCCGAGTTATCTGCCCACAGAACTTAGTTACTTCCAACCTTGGTTCGTATCACACTGCATTGTGATTATGACGGTCTGTTTACTAGACTATAATCTCTGGGAGGGCAGAGTTCTCATGATTGGGTATAATTTTGTCTTTTTCAGTGACTAGTATAATGCCTGGCACAGAGTTATAGCTTGATAAATACTCATATTTATTGAATAATCAATGTAATTCCCTTAGTAAAGAAAAAATTGTACCTTCTTTGAGCTCCTCAGGTAACAGTTTAAAATCTAGTAGGAGATACAAATAGGTAATTCTAGGATACGGATTACCATAATTAATCAGTTTTTTGTTGGTACCTTCTTTGAGCTCCTCAGGTAACAGTTTAAAATCTAGTAGGAGATACAAATAGGTAATCCTAGGATACGGATTACCATAATTAATCAGTTTTTCGTTAGTGAACATCTAGGTTGTTTCCAATGCTTTAACATAACCTCATTTAGACACTACTGGTAATTATTTGTTTAGTTGTCATCTCCCTTCCTAGTATGTAAGCTCTATAATGGCAAGAACCACATCTCTCTTGTCCACCATTATAGACCCCATGCAGGGTATAGCATCTGAAACATGATATTATTCAATGAATATTTGTGGAATTGGATTAAGTAGTAATACATCTTTTTAGTAAAAGGAAAGATTTTTTAGAAAGAATGATGTAATTCAAAACAAAAAGAAAAAGAAACAGCTATATGATTCAGCCAACAATGGATTTCAGAGGGATCCTCCAAATCTTCAGTTTCAAGAATATGTTTGTCTGTTTCCCTCTCTTCTCCCTTCCCCCACCACACTTCCCTCAAATTCCTTCCTTTTCCAAGGAGTGTGAAAGATCATGGGTATATTTTTGCTGTTGTGGGCGTCTGGTTTAAGCCTTCAGTGGTTTTCAAGTTGGGGTCCAAAAATAACCCTTGGCTTTATTTAGTATGTTTGACAGTTACATTTGAGGTTTTGCTCATTGCCTCCTCCCCCCACCCCCACAGTGCCCACCAGTCTATTATGAGAACAAATCTGTTAAAAGAAGAGCTGGAGGAACTGAAAATTAGTATGAATGCTTCAGAAGAGCAGAAGACCACAATTGCATCCCAGAATAAACAATTGGTAAGTAGTTCATGTGCTTTGAAATTGGCATATAGTTTACATAACTGAAATACAAGAGGCTTTATTTGGGGGCAAAAATCAAAAGTCAGTAGGCTGGTAAATGATTTGGAAACACCTTAGAAAAGTAAAGGCAGGTAGGATTTAAACAATTGTGTTTTTCTTTTCAATCAAGATTAAAATTCCTCACAGATTTCTCAGTCATGTTCCCAATGGTTTGTGAAGATTTGAAAAAAATCTGAAATGCTTCCTAAAATTGATAGGTGAATTTATAAGTATCCAATACTAAAAACCACTTGAATTGAAAAAAAATTCTTAGTCAAACTTTCACCTTTTTCTCAGGTTTTGAAAAAGAAAAATCAGTTCTCTCAGTACTTACAGATTACTGAGAAGCTCCATAAATCATTCCTTCACTAAATAAACACAGGCTCGTAATTTCAGAGCAAAAGGTAATTTGGACTAAGCTTTAATTCAACACCAGAGATGTGATAATTTATATTGAGAATGTTAAACTGTTATCTCAAGCATTAATAATTTTCGAAATCCTGATCAATTTCAGCAATGTTCTTGCTATAGTGAGGGGCAGCAGATTAATTTATTAATAATTTTCGAAATCCTGATCAATTTCAGCAATGTTCTTGCTATAGTGAGGGGCAGCAGACTAATTTGTTTTTAGATATCAGTTGAAAACCTGTTTTTAGAGTCTGTAAGTCACAGGGTCTCACTCGGTTTCTAGGCCTTTGTCAGTCATTTGTGACCTTCTGCAACCAACACAGCTTTGTGTAGCTTAGTGCTTGCCTCAACAGTAAAGTATAGGAACTAGACTCATTGAGCATCACATCTTTTGTGACTCCGAAAGCCTGTGTGACTATAGAAAAGACTCAGTATGGGACCACTGAGGAGCTTCTAACGGGAGGCAATGTAGAGAAATGACCAAGAGGCCACCACACTTGGGAGCCAGACTGCCTCTGTTCATGTCCTGGCTCCAAGGGCTGGATACCTTTAGGCAAACCATTAACCACCCTCAGCCTCAGTGTCCTCCTAGATAAAATGGAGATGACAGTACTACATACCCTAGGGCCAGGGAGCCAGACTGCCTCTGTTCATGTCCTGGCTCCAAGGGCTGGATACCTTTAGGCAAACCAATACCCACCCTCAGCCTCAGTGTCCTCCTAGATAAAATGGAGATGACAGTACTACATACCCTAGGGACGGGAGGGATAATGAGCTCACACATGTAGAGCATTCAATATCCTTTTCTTTCCTCTTAGGGTTCAGTAATGTTAACTGCTATTGGTAAAAGTGCAGAGTCCTAGATATATAATCTGCATTTGCATTTCATAGTGTTTTATAATTTCAAAAGAATATTTAATATTTTATCTCATTGATAAGCATAGAAATTCTCTGAGGTAGAAATAGAAGTTGCAATATCTTTGTAAATTTAAAAAAATTTAATAGAGTGATAGAAGTCGTCCATAGATGTTTTGCTCAATCAATTGTTTAATAAACGGTACCGGTAGAATCAAACTCAAGTCTTCTGATTCCAGGTACATAATGGGAATGCATGTGCGTGTCTGTGTGTGTGCGTGCGTGTATGCATATGTGTTCCTTTATTCTTGTATCAATGAAATCCTAGCCCAAGATGTTTTCTCTTTCATTTTTGTATTATAAAGGTAATAACTGTTCACTTTATGGAAATAAGTGAATAAATTTTTCTTTGCACATTAACAAAGAAAAAATATAATTTCATAATATCCTTCCCTTAATCTACCCATAAGATTTTCTGTTAGCATTTTGGCACATATCCTGTCCTGGATTACTTTTTTCTTCTGATGGTTCTGAATTTGAGGCTGTTAGTTATAAAATAGTTTTTGATGTTCATATTTGTGGTAGCATTGAATCTGAGAATATCCACAGCTTCAAACAGAAAGCTAGAACTCTCTGGCTTTAAGGAGCTATTTGAATAGCTGCTTTTGCAACTACCTGCCATTAATGGATGGCCATAAAGTGACAAGAAAAGAAGCCAAGTTGCTCCTTTTTTGTTTTTTATCTTTCCTTTCCTAACTACCATAGTTACACTGAGTCAAGGAGAAGAGTGACTTTTCGTAGATCCCCAAGACACTTCAAGCCCATATTAAAAATATTTTCAGACTAGGCTTGTTTGTGATGGATGCGTGTCACATTTAAAGTTGGTAAAGGCAAAGAATATTGATAGCCTTGGAGACAAATATGTGGTATTTTCATAAACTTCTTAAATACTTTTTAATTATTTTTCTCTGAATGAATCAGGAGACAGAAAACCGGGATCTGATTCTTAAAATTCGGATTCTACAGGAAGAGGTATGTCAAAATCATTAAACACTGATACAGACAAACATACGGAAATCCATACAATCATGGGTTATGATTGTGGGTTAAATAAAAATAACGTGAATATTCAGGCTCTTAATGGGCCAAAGAGCCTGTTGATTTGTCAAATTACAAGTGAGGAAGAGTGGATAGGATTTTCACATTTGGACAAAGGTAACTAATTATTACTTTTGCAATTATCCATGGAAGAAATAGGATTTAAGAAATTTAGATTTAAGATGAAATGAACACATCTAAAAAATATACTAGTTAAGAAGGAAAGCATGGACACTAATAATTTTCCATTATTATTCCATTGAACAAGGTGGCAAAATATTGAGTCTATGACCTTGGAAAAACTATCTTTTCCGGCCTAATAATACCTATTTCATATAGCTGTTATGGAGATTAAACCATAATGTACCTTACATATGTTAGGAAATATTAGTATAATCTCTAAAAAAATATTTTTGCAGTATATTTTAAGAAACAGATTAAAGACTGGAACAACAGGTAACAAAGCTACTAGTAAGTTACTGTTTTGGAAAATTCCCAATATATACCTTTTGAACATCAAGTATTATAATAAGATTTTAGTTTTGGTTTTATGTAAGGCTATCAGAAGTATTTATTAAGCTGTGCTGAATAGCCTGGAGAGTTACTCAAAATGTGGGCCAAGTGGATACTAAAAAAAAGGTCATAGTGAATTGGAAAGCAACAATCAAAGATTGGAAAGAAAGCCTACATTAAATTCAGACTTGCTATAGCTGCAAGGCCAAGTTTTTGTGAAACTAGTGCTTTACAATTAAACTCCTAATGTAAGCTATCTTCCTACTTGTATTTAAATGAGTGACAAACCTTAAAGAATTGTATCAAACTGGTTTAGAATTAAGATAGATTTAAAAGCTTTCATCATGAGATGGCATTGCAATTACTGATTTACATTAGAAAATGCATATAAATGTCACTGCTAGCTTAGATTCCTTCACGCAGTAAAATCTGATGCACTGCAATGGGTAACAGCACAGTGGTTTGGGTAGTGATTTACATTCATTCATTCATTCTTCTAACTCATATTCACTGGAGACCTCTGTGTGCAGGTGCTATTCTAAGTGCTGAGTATACAAGCTTAAGAAAACTAGCCCATGTGGAACTAGTATGTAAGGTGGTAATTAGTGGTATGGGGAAAAAAGCCAACAACAGAATTGAGGGGGAGGAGAGTGCAATTTAAACTAGGTGGTTAGGGCCGGCCCATGGCTCACTTGGGAGAGTGCGGTGCTGATAACACCAAGGCCACGGG